>NW_028120010.1:0-192408 GCF_965119305.1 Pelophylax lessonae
CACCGTTACCATCTCTGTGAAGGCATTCGCATGTGGGTCAAGTTCACCCAAAGATGCTCCTCCTCTCGAAAGCCAATTAAATCCTGGTTTTATGGAAAACTTTCCAACAGCAGGAGCAGAGTGGCGCAGCGGAAGCGTGCTGGGCCCATAACCCAGAGGTCGATGGATCGAAACCATCCTCTGCTAAGTTGTATTTTCTTATGCCAATCGATATTTGCTTGCTTGAGCAAAGGGCTTTCTTTCACACACAAAGACGAGTTGAACCTGATTCTGGTGATAAAACGAGCTAAAAAACACTCAGCAAAAGGATGGCCCTTGCGCCAAGGGAGTCTTGTCTCTTGGCCATGGAAGCCTGGCTGTGCTTTCTTTAATGGACGGCTTTTGTCCAATACTGCCTGCGTAACTTTGGGCATGCCAAGCCACGGCCTTATGCTTTGCGGTAGTCCTTAAGTATCAAGGTATCGGCTGAAGCCACAGCTAGCCAAAAGTGTCAACGCCTTGGAGCATGTTATGAGGATGACTCTGGCTTCCCATGTTGACTAGAGACACGAGGGGTTGGCAATGCTCACTGCGCTCGGTTCCAAGCCTCCACAACAAAATCAAAAGCAAGGCGCTTCCGGGAAGCGTGGCTTTCTTTGGAGGATGCGGGCATTGATCTCGCTACCTCTCGCATGCTAAGCGAGCGCTCTACCACTTGAGCTAATCCCCCTTTGCTGGAGGCTCTTATTTGTGTTATGGCTGATCCCTGCTCTCTCATGTGCTATGGGCAATAAATGCAGGTTTCAAAAACTAGAGACAGGAGGGGTTGGCAATGCTCAATGCTCACTGCGCTCGGTTCCGAGCCTCCACAACAAAATCAAAAGCAAGGCGCTTGCAGGAAGCGTGGCTTTCTTTGGAGGATGCGGGCATTGATCCCACTACCTCTCGAATGCAAATCGAGCGCTCTACCATTTGAGCTAATCCCCCATTGCTGGAGGCTTTTATTTGTGTTATGGCTGATCCCTGCTCTCTCATGTGCTATGCGCAATAAATGCAGGTTTCAAAAACAGTCACACCGACTGACCAATAAACCCCTAGTGCTTTGACGCATTCCACCAGACTTGAAATGTGGGCAGTGAGCTACCCGAGGGGCTCTAAACACAAAGAGGACGTAATTGCATTGGCCGGGAATCGAACCCGGGCCTCCCGCGTGGCAGGCGAGAATTCTACCACTGAACCACCAATGCTCCACACGCACGCAACTGCTGTCAACCTCGCTCAGCCGGGCCTAGGAGAGTCCAGCTTTCGTCCACCGTTACCATCTCTGTGAAGGCATTCGCATGTGGGTCAAGTTCACCCAAAGATGCTCCTCCTCTCGAAAGCCAATTAAATCCTGGTTTTATGGAAAACTTTCCAACAGCAGGAGCAGAGTGGCGCAGCGGAAGCGTGCTGGGCCCATAACCCAGAGGTCGATGGATCGAAACCATCCTCTGCTAAGTTGTATTTTCTTATGCCAATCGATATTTGCTTGCTTGAGCAAAGGGCTTTCTTTCACACACAAAGACGAGTTGAACCTGATTCTGGTGATAAAACGAGCTAAAAAACACTCAGCAAAAGGATGGCCCTTGCGCCAAGGGAGTCTTGTCTCTTGGCCATGGAAGCCTGGCTGTGCTTTCTTTAATGGACGGCTTTTGTCCAATACTGCCTGCGTAACTTTGGGCATGCCAAGCCACGGCCTTATGCTTTGCGGTAGTCCTTAAGTATCAAGGTATCGGCTGAAGCCACAGCTAGCCAAAAGTGTCAACGCCTTGGAGCATGTTATGAGGATGACTCTGGCTTCCCATGTTGACTAGAGACACGAGGGGTTGGCAATGCTCACTGCGCTCGGTTCCAAGCCTCCACAACAAAATCAAAAGCAAGGCGCTTCCGGGAAGCGTGGCTTTCTTTGGAGGATGCGGGCATTGATCCCGCTACCTCTCGCATGCTAATCGAGCGCTCTACCACTTGAGCTAATCCCCCTTTGCTGGAGGCTCTTATTTGTGTTATGGCTGATCCCTGCTCTCTCATGTGCTATGGGCAATAAATGCAGGTTTCAAAAACTAGAGACAGGAGGGGTTGGCAATGCTCAATGCTCACTGCGCTCGGTTCCGAGCCTCCACAACAAAATCAAAAGCAAGGCGCTTGCAGGAAGCGTGGCTTTCTTTGGAGGATGCGGGCATTGATCCCGCTACCTCTCGAATGCAAATCGAGCGCTCTACCATTTGAGCTAATCCCCCATTGCTGGAGGCTCTTATTTGTGTTATGGCTGATCCCTGCTCTCTCATGTGCTATGCGCAATAAATGCAGGTTTCAAAAACAGTCACACCGACTGACCAATAAACCCCTAGTGCTTTGACGCATTCCACCAGACTTGAAATGTGGGCAGTGAGCTACCCGAGGGGCTCTAAACACAAAGAGGACGTAATTGCATTGGCCGGGAATCGAACCCGGGCCTCCCGCGTGGCAGGCGAGAATTCTACCACTGAACCACCAATGCTCCACACGCACGCAACTGCTGTCAACCTCGCTCAGCCGGGCCTAGGAGAGTCCAGCTTTCGTCCACCGTTACCATCTCTGTGAAGGCATTCGCATGTGGGTCAAGTTCACCCAAAGATGCTCCTCCTCTCGAAAGCCAATTAAATCCTGGTTTTATGGAAAACTTTCCAACAGCAGGAGCAGAGTGGCGCAGCGGAAGCGTGCTGGGCCCATAACCCAGAGGTCGATGGATCGAAACCATCCTCTGCTAAGTTGTATTTTCTTATGCCAATCGATATTTGCTTGCTTGAGCAAAGGGCTTTCTTTCACACACAAAGACGAGTTGAACCTGATTCTGGTGATAAAACGAGCTAAAAAACACTCAGCAAAAGGATGGCCCTTGCGCCAAGGCAGTCTTGTCTCTTGGCCATGGAAGCCTGGCTGTGCTTTCTTTAATGGACGGCTTTTGTCCAATACTGCCTGCGTAACTTTGGGCATGCCAAGCCACGGCCTTATGCTTTGCGGTAGTCCTTAAGTATCAAGGTATCGGCTGAAGCCACAGCTAGCCAAAAGTGTCAACGCCTTGGAGCATGTTATGAGGATGACTCTGGCTTCCCATGTTGACTAGAGACACGAGGGGTTGGCAATGCTCACTGCGCTCGGTTCCAAGCCTCCACAACAAAATCAAAAGCAAGGCGCTTCCGGGAAGCGTGGCTTTCTTTGGAGGATGCGGGCATTGATCCCGCTACCTCTCGCATGCTAAGCGAGCGCTCTACCACTTGAGCTAATCCCCCTTTGCTGGAGGCTCTTATTTGTGTTATGGCTGATCCCTGCTCTCTCATGTGCTATGGGCAATAAATGCAGGTTTCAAAAACTAGAGACAGGAGGGGTTGGCAATGCTCAATGCTCACTGCGCTCGGTTCCGAGCCTCCACAACAAAATCAAAAGCAAGGCGCTTGCAGGAAGCGTGGCTTTCTTTGGAGGATGCGGGCATTGATCCCACTACCTCTCGAATGCAAATCGAGCGCTCTACCATTTGAGCTAATCCCCCATTGCTGGAGGCTTTTATTTGTGTTATGGCTGATCCCTGCTCTCTCATGTGCTATGCGCAATAAATGCAGGTTTCAAAAACAGTCACACCGACTGACCAATAAACCCCTAGTGCTTTGACGCATTCCACCAGACTTGAAATGTGGGCAGTGAGCTACCCGAGGGGCTCTAAACACAAAGAGGACGTAATTGCATTGGCCGGGAATCGAACCCGGGCCTCCCGCGTGGCAGGCGAGAATTCTACCACTGAACCACCAATGCTCCACACGCACGCAACTGCTGTCAACCTCGCTCAGCCGGGCCTAGGAGAGTCCAGCTTTCGTCCACCGTTACCATCTCTGTGAAGGCATTCGCATGTGGGTCAAGTTCACCCAAAGATGCTCCTCCTCTCGAAAGCCAATTAAATCCTGGTTTTATGGAAAACTTTCCAACAGCAGGAGCAGAGTGGCGCAGCGGAAGCGTGCTGGGCCCATAACCCAGAGGTCGATGGATCGAAACCATCCTCTGCTAAGTTGTATTTTCTTATGCCAATCGATATTTGCTTGCTTGAGCAAAGGGCTTTCTTTCACACACAAAGACGAGTTGAACCTGATTCTGGTGATAAAACGAGCTAAAAAACACTCAGCAAAAGGATGGCCCTTGCGCCAAGGGAGTCTTGTCTCTTGGCCATGGAAGCCTGGCTGTGCTTTCTTTAATGGACGGCTTTTGTCCAATACTGCCTGCGTAACTTTGGGCATGCCAAGCCACGGCCTTATGCTTTGCGGTAGTCCTTAAGTATCAAGGTATCGGCTGAAGCCACAGCTAGCCAAAAGTGTCAACGCCTTGGAGCATGTTATGAGGATGACTCTGGCTTCCCATGTTGACTAGAGACACGAGGGGTTGGCAATGCTCACTGCGCTCGGTTCCAAGCCTCCACAACAAAATCAAAAGCAAGGCGCTTCCGGGAAGCGTGGCTTTCTTTGGAGGATGCGGGCATTGATCCCGCTACCTCTCGCATGCTAAGCGAGCGCTCTACCACTTGAGCTAATCCCCCTTTGCTGGAGGCTCTTATTTGTGTTATGGCTGATCCCTGCTCTCTCATGTGCTATGGGCAATAAATGCAGGTTTCAAAAACTAGAGACAGGAGGGGTTGGCAATGCTCAATGCTCACTGCGCTCGGTTCCGAGCCTCCACAACAAAATCAAAAGCAAGGCGCTTGCAGGAAGCGTGGCTTTCTTTGGAGGATGCGGGCATTGATCCCGCTACCTCTCGAATGCAAATCGAGCGCTCTACCATTTGAGCTAATCCCCCATTGCTGGAGGCTCTTATTTGTGTTATGGCTGATCCCTGCTCTCTCATGTGCTATGCGCAATAAATGCAGGTTTCAAAAACAGTCACACCGACTGACCAATAAACCCCTAGTGCTTTGACGCATTCCACCAGACTTGAAATGTGGGCAGTGAGCTACCCGAGGGGCTCTAAACACAAAGAGGACGTAATTGCATTGGCCGGGAATCGAACCCGGGCCTCCCGCGTGGCAGGCGAGAATTCTACCACTGAACCACCAATGCTCCACACGCACGCAACTGCTGTCAACCTCGCTCAGCCGGGCCTAGGAGAGTCCAGCTTTCGTCCACCGTTACCATCTCTGTGAAGGCATTCGCATGTGGGTCAAGTTCACCCAAAGATGCTCCTCCTCTCGAAAGCCAATTAAATCCTGGTTTTATGGAAAACTTTCCAACAGCAGGAGCAGAGTGGCGCAGCGGAAGCGTGCTGGGCCCATAACCCAGAGGTCGATGGATCGAAACCATCCTCTGCTAAGTTGTATTTTCTTATGCCAATCGATATTTGCTTGCTTGAGCAAAGGGCTTTCTTTCACACACAAAGACGAGTTGAACCTGATTCTGGTGATAAAACGAGCTAAAAAACACTCAGCAAAAGGATGGCCCTTGCGCCAAGGGAGTCTTGTCTCTTGGCCATGGAAGCCTGGCTGTGCTTTCTTTAATGGACGGCTTTTGTCCAATACTGCCTGCGTAACTTTGGGCATGCCAAGCCACGGCCTTATGCTTTGCGGTAGTCCTTAAGTATCAAGGTATCGGCTGAAGCCACAGCTAGCCAAAAGTGTCAACGCCTTGGAGCATGTTATGAGGATGACTCTGGCTTCCCATGTTGACTAGAGACACGAGGGGTTGGCAATGCTCACTGCGCTCGGTTCCAAGCCTCCACAACAAAATCAAAAGCAAGGCGCTTCCGGGAAGCGTGGCTTTCTTTGGAGGATGCGGGCATTGATCCCGCTACCTCTCGCATGCTAAGCGAGCGCTCTACCACTTGAGCTAATCCCCCTTTGCTGGAGGCTCTTATTTGTGTTATGGCTGATCCCTGCTCTCTCATGTGCTATGGGCAATAAATGCAGGTTTCAAAAACTAGAGACAGGAGGGGTTGGCAATGCTCAATGCTCACTGCGCTCGGTTCCGAGCCTCCACAACAAAATCAAAAGCAAGGCGCTTGCAGGAAGCGTGGCTTTCTTTGGAGGATGCGGGCATTGATCCCGCTACCTCTCGAATGCAAATCGAGCGCTCTACCATTTGAGCTAATCCCCCATTGCTGGAGGCTCTTATTTGTGTTATGGCTGATCCCTGCTCTCTCATGTGCTATGCGCAATAAATGCAGGTTTCAAAAACAGTCACACCGACTGACCAATAAACCCCTAGTGCTTTGACGCATTCCACCAGACTTGAAATGTGGGCAGTGAGCTACCCGAGGGGCTCTAAACACAAAGAGGACGTAATTGCATTGGCCGGGAATCGAACCCGGGCCTCCCGCGTGGCAGGCGAGAATTCTACCACTGAACCACCAATGCTCCACACGCACGCAACTGCTGTCAACCTCGCTCAGCCGGGCCTAGGAGAGTCCAGCTTTCGTCCACCGTTACCATCTCTGTGAAGGCATTCGCATGTGGGTCAAGTTCACCCAAAGATGCTCCTCCTCTCGAAAGCCAATTAAATCCTGGTTTTATGGAAAACTTTCCAACAGCAGGAGCAGAGTGGCGCAGCGGAAGCGTGCTGGGCCCATAACCCAGAGGTCGATGGATCGAAACCATCCTCTGCTAAGTTGTATTTTCTTATGCCAATCGATATTTGCTTGCTTGAGCAAAGGGCTTTCTTTCACACACAAAGACGAGTTGAACCTGATTCTGGTGATAAAACGAGCTAAAAAACACTCAGCAAAAGGATGGCCCTTGCGCCAAGGGAGTCTTGTCTCTTGGCCATGGAAGCCTGGCTGTGCTTTCTTTAATGGACGGCTTTTGTCCAATACTGCCTGCGTAACTTTGGGCATGCCAAGCCACGGCCTTATGCTTTGCGGTAGTCCTTAAGTATCAAGGTATCGGCTGAAGCCACAGCTAGCCAAAAGTGTCAACGCTCTAAACACAAAGAGGACGTAATTGCATTGGCCGGGAATCGAACCCGGGCCTCCCGCGTGGCAGGCGAGAATTCTACCACTGAACCACCAATGCTCCACACGCACGCAACTGCTGTCAACCTCGCTCAGCCGGGCCTAGGAGAGTCCAGCTTTCGTCCACCGTTACCATCTCTGTGAAGGCATTCGCATGTGGGTCAAGTTCACCCAAAGATGCTCCTCCTCTCGAAAGCCAATTAAATCCTGGTTTTATGGAAAACTTTCCAACAGCAGGAGCAGAGTGGCGCAGCGGAAGCGTGCTGGGCCCATAACCCAGAGGTCGATGGATCGAAACCATCCTCTGCTAAGTTGTATTTTCTTATGCCAATCGATATTTGCTTGCTTGAGCAAAGGGCTTTCTTTCACACACAAAGACGAGTTGAACCTGATTCTGGTGATAAAACGAGCTAAAAAACACTCAGCAAAAGGATGGCCCTTGCGCCAAGGGAGTCTTGTCTCTTGGCCATGGAAGCCTGGCTGTGCTTTCTTTAATGGACGGCTTTTGTCCAATACTGCCTGCGTAACTTTGGGCATGCCAAGCCACGGCCTTATGCTTTGCGGTAGTCCTTAAGTATCAAGGTATCGGCTGAAGCCACAGCTAGCCAAAAGTGTCAACGCCTTGGAGCATGTTATGAGGATGACTCTGGCTTCCCATGTTGACTAGAGACACGAGGGGTTGGCAATGCTCACTGCGCTCGGTTCCAAGCCTCCACAACAAAATCAAAAGCAAGGCGCTTCCGGGAAGCGTGGCTTTCTTTGGAGGATGCGGGCATTGATCCCGCTACCTCTCGCATGCTAATCGAGCGCTCTACCACTTGAGCTAATCCCCCTTTGCTGGAGGCTCTTATTTGTGTTATGGCTGATCCCTGCTCTCTCATGTGCTATGGGCAATAAATGCAGGTTTCAAAAACTAGAGACAGGAGGGGTTGGCAATGCTCAATGCTCACTGCGCTCGGTTCCGAGCCTCCACAACAAAATCAAAAGCAAGGCGCTTGCAGGAAGCGTGGCTTTCTTTGGAGGATGCGGGCATTGATCCCGCTACCTCTCGAATGCAAATCGAGCGCTCTACCATTTGAGCTAATCCCCCATTGCTGGAGGCTCTTATTTGTGTTATGGCTGATCCCTGCTCTCTCATGTGCTATGCGCAATAAATGCAGGTTTCAAAAACAGTCACACCGACTGACCAATAAACCCCTAGTGCTTTGACGCATTCCACCAGACTTGAAATGTGGGCAGTGAGCTACCCGAGGGGCTCTAAACACAAAGAGGACGTAATTGCATTGGCCGGGAATCGAACCCGGGCCTCCCGCGTGGCAGGCGAGAATTCTACCACTGAACCACCAATGCTCCACACGCACGCAACTGCTGTCAACCTCGCTCAGCCGGGCCTAGGAGAGTCCAGCTTTCGTCCACCGTTACCATCTCTGTGAAGGCATTCGCATGTGGGTCAAGTTCACCCAAAGATGCTCCTCCTCTCGAAAGCCAATTAAATCCTGGTTTTATGGAAAACTTTCCAACAGCAGGAGCAGAGTGGCGCAGCGGAAGCGTGCTGGGCCCATAACCCAGAGGTCGATGGATCGAAACCATCCTCTGCTAAGTTGTATTTTCTTATGCCAATCGATATTTGCTTGCTTGAGCAAAGGGCTTTCTTTCACACACAAAGACGAGTTGAACCTGATTCTGGTGATAAAACGAGCTAAAAAACACTCAGCAAAAGGATGGCCCTTGCGCCAAGGCAGTCTTGTCTCTTGGCCATGGAAGCCTGGCTGTGCTTTCTTTAATGGACGGCTTTTGTCCAATACTGCCTGCGTAACTTTGGGCATGCCAAGCCACGGCCTTATGCTTTGCGGTAGTCCTTAAGTATCAAGGTATCGGCTGAAGCCACAGCTAGCCAAAAGTGTCAACGCCTTGGAGCATGTTATGAGGATGACTCTGGCTTCCCATGTTGACTAGAGACACGAGGGGTTGGCAATGCTCACTGCGCTCGGTTCCAAGCCTCCACAACAAAATCAAAAGCAAGGCGCTTCCGGGAAGCGTGGCTTTCTTTGGAGGATGCGGGCATTGATCTCGCTACCTCTCGCATGCTAAGCGAGCGCTCTACCACTTGAGCTAATCCCCCTTTGCTGGAGGCTCTTATTTGTGTTATGGCTGATCCCTGCTCTCTCATGTGCTATGGGCAATAAATGCAGGTTTCAAAAACTAGAGACAGGAGGGGTTGGCAATGCTCAATGCTCACTGCGCTCGGTTCCGAGCCTCCACAACAAAATCAAAAGCAAGGCGCTTGCAGGAAGCGTGGCTTTCTTTGGAGGATGCGGGCATTGATCCCACTACCTCTCGAATGCAAATCGAGCGCTCTACCATTTGAGCTAATCCCCCATTGCTGGAGGCTTTTATTTGTGTTATGGCTGATCCCTGCTCTCTCATGTGCTATGCGCAATAAATGCAGGTTTCAAAAACAGTCACACCGACTGACCAATAAACCCCTAGTGCTTTGACGCATTCCACCAGACTTGAAATGTGGGCAGTGAGCTACCCGAGGGGCTCTAAACACAAAGAGGACGTAATTGCATTGGCCGGGAATCGAACCCGGGCCTCCCGCGTGGCAGGCGAGAATTCTACCACTGAACCACCAATGCTCCACACGCACGCAACTGCTGTCAACCTCGCTCAGCCGGGCCTAGGAGAGTCCAGCTTTCGTCCACCGTTACCATCTCTGTGAAGGCATTCGCATGTGGGTCAAGTTCACCCAAAGATGCTCCTCCTCTCGAAAGCCAATTAAATCCTGGTTTTATGGAAAACTTTCCAACAGCAGGAGCAGAGTGGCGCAGCGGAAGCGTGCTGGGCCCATAACCCAGAGGTCGATGGATCGAAACCATCCTCTGCTAAGTTGTATTTTCTTATGCCAATCGATATTTGCTTGCTTGAGCAAAGGGCTTTCTTTCACACACAAAGACGAGTTGAACCTGATTCTGGTGATAAAACGAGCTAAAAAACACTCAGCAAAAGGATGGCCCTTGCGCCAAGGGAGTCTTGTCTCTTGGCCATGGAAGCCTGGCTGTGCTTTCTTTAATGGACGGCTTTTGTCCAATACTGCCTGCGTAACTTTGGGCATGCCAAGCCACGGCCTTATGCTTTGCGGTAGTCCTTAAGTATCAAGGTATCGGCTGAAGCCACAGCTAGCCAAAAGTGTCAACGCCTTGGAGCATGTTATGAGGATGACTCTGGCTTCCCATGTTGACTAGAGACACGAGGGGTTGGCAATGCTCACTGCGCTCGGTTCCAAGCCTCCACAACAAAATCAAAAGCAAGGCGCTTCCGGGAAGCGTGGCTTTCTTTGGAGGATGCGGGCATTGATCCCGCTACCTCTCGCATGCTAAGCGAGCGCTCTACCACTTGAGCTAATCCCCCTTTGCTGGAGGCTCTTATTTGTGTTATGGCTGATCCCTGCTCTCTCATGTGCTATGGGCAATAAATGCAGGTTTCAAAAACTAGAGACAGGAGGGGTTGGCAATGCTCAATGCTCACTGCGCTCGGTTCCGAGCCTCCACAACAAAATCAAAAGCAAGGCGCTTGCAGGAAGCGTGGCTTTCTTTGGAGGATGCGGGCATTGATCCCGCTACCTCTCGAATGCAAATCGAGCGCTCTACCATTTGAGCTAATCCCCCATTGCTGGAGGCTCTTATTTGTGTTATGGCTGATCCCTGCTCTCTCATGTGCTATGCGCAATAAATGCAGGTTTCAAAAACAGTCACACCGACTGACCAATAAACCCCTAGTGCTTTGACGCATTCCACCAGACTTGAAATGTGGGCAGTGAGCTACCCGAGGGGCTCTAAACACAAAGAGGACGTAATTGCATTGGCCGGGAATCGAACCCGGGCCTCCCGCGTGGCAGGCGAGAATTCTACCACTGAACCACCAATGCTCCACACGCACGCAACTGCTGTCAACCTCGCTCAGCCGGGCCTAGGAGAGTCCAGCTTTCGTCCACCGTTACCATCTCTGTGAAGGCATTCGCATGTGGGTCAAGTTCACCCAAAGATGCTCCTCCTCTCGAAAGCCAATTAAATCCTGGTTTTATGGAAAACTTTCCAACAGCAGGAGCAGAGTGGCGCAGCGGAAGCGTGCTGGGCCCATAACCCAGAGGTCGATGGATCGAAACCATCCTCTGCTAAGTTGTATTTTCTTATGCCAATCGATATTTGCTTGCTTGAGCAAAGGGCTTTCTTTCACACACAAAGACGAGTTGAACCTGATTCTGGTGATAAAACGAGCTAAAAAACACTCAGCAAAAGGATGGCCCTTGCGCCAAGGCAGTCTTGTCTCTTGGCCATGGAAGCCTGGCTGTGCTTTCTTTAATGGACGGCTTTTGTCCAATACTGCCTGCGTAACTTTGGGCATGCCAAGCCACGGCCTTATGCTTTGCGGTAGTCCTTAAGTATCAAGGTATCGGCTGAAGCCACAGCTAGCCAAAAGTGTCAACGCCTTGGAGCATGTTATGAGGATGACTCTGGCTTCCCATGTTGACTAGAGACACGAGGGGTTGGCAATGCTCACTGCGCTCGGTTCCAAGCCTCCACAACAAAATCAAAAGCAAGGCGCTTCCGGGAAGCGTGGCTTTCTTTGGAGGATGCGGGCATTGATCCCGCTACCTCTCGCATGCTAAGCGAGCGCTCTACCACTTGAGCTAATCCCCCTTTGCTGGAGGCTCTTATTTGTGTTATGGCTGATCCCTGCTCTCTCATGTGCTATGGGCAATAAATGCAGGTTTCAAAAACTAGAGACAGGAGGGGTTGGCAATGCTCAATGCTCACTGCGCTCGGTTCCGAGCCTCCACAACAAAATCAAAAGCAAGGCGCTTGCAGGAAGCGTGGCTTTCTTTGGAGGATGCGGGCATTGATCCCACTACCTCTCGAATGCAAATCGAGCGCTCTACCATTTGAGCTAATCCCCCATTGCTGGAGGCTTTTATTTGTGTTATGGCTGATCCCTGCTCTCTCATGTGCTATGCGCAATAAATGCAGGTTTCAAAAACAGTCACACCGACTGACCAATAAACCCCTAGTGCTTTGACGCATTCCACCAGACTTGAAATGTGGGCAGTGAGCTACCCGAGGGGCTCTAAACACAAAGAGGACGTAATTGCATTGGCCGGGAATCGAACCCGGGCCTCCCGCGTGGCAGGCGAGAATTCTACCACTGAACCACCAATGCTCCACACGCACGCAACTGCTGTCAACCTCGCTCAGCCGGGCCTAGGAGAGTCCAGCTTTCGTCCACCGTTACCATCTCTGTGAAGGCATTCGCATGTGGGTCAAGTTCACCCAAAGATGCTCCTCCTCTCGAAAGCCAATTAAATCCTGGTTTTATGGAAAACTTTCCAACAGCAGGAGCAGAGTGGCGCAGCGGAAGCGTGCTGGGCCCATAACCCAGAGGTCGATGGATCGAAACCATCCTCTGCTAAGTTGTATTTTCTTATGCCAATCGATATTTGCTTGCTTGAGCAAAGGGCTTTCTTTCACACACAAAGACGAGTTGAACCTGATTCTGGTGATAAAACGAGCTAAAAAACACTCAGCAAAAGGATGGCCCTTGCGCCAAGGGAGTCTTGTCTCTTGGCCATGGAAGCCTGGCTGTGCTTTCTTTAATGGACGGCTTTTGTCCAATACTGCCTGCGTAACTTTGGGCATGCCAAGCCACGGCCTTATGCTTTGCGGTAGTCCTTAAGTATCAAGGTATCGGCTGAAGCCACAGCTAGCCAAAAGTGTCAACGCCTTGGAGCATGTTATGAGGATGACTCTGGCTTCCCATGTTGACTAGAGACACGAGGGGTTGGCAATGCTCACTGCGCTCGGTTCCAAGCCTCCACAACAAAATCAAAAGCAAGGCGCTTCCGGGAAGCGTGGCTTTCTTTGGAGGATGCGGGCATTGATCCCGCTACCTCTCGCATGCTAAGCGAGCGCTCTACCACTTGAGCTAATCCCCCTTTGCTGGAGGCTCTTATTTGTGTTATGGCTGATCCCTGCTCTCTCATGTGCTATGGGCAATAAATGCAGGTTTCAAAAACTAGAGACAGGAGGGGTTGGCAATGCTCAATGCTCACTGCGCTCGGTTCCGAGCCTCCACAACAAAATCAAAAGCAAGGCGCTTGCAGGAAGCGTGGCTTTCTTTGGAGGATGCGGGCATTGATCCCGCTACCTCTCGAATGCAAATCGAGCGCTCTACCATTTGAGCTAATCCCCCATTGCTGGAGGCTCTTATTTGTGTTATGGCTGATCCCTGCTCTCTCATGTGCTATGCGCAATAAATGCAGGTTTCAAAAACAGTCACACCGACTGACCAATAAACCCCTAGTGCTTTGACGCATTCCACCAGACTTGAAATGTGGGCAGTGAGCTACCCGAGGGGCTCTAAACACAAAGAGGACGTAATTGCATTGGCCGGGAATCGAACCCGGGCCTCCCGCGTGGCAGGCGAGAATTCTACCACTGAACCACCAATGCTCCACACGCACCCAACTGCTGTCAACCTCGCTCAGCCGGGCCTAGGAGAGTCCAGCTTTCGTCCACCGTTACCATCTCTGTGAAGGCATTCGCATGTGGGTCAAGTTCACCCAAAGATGCTCCTCCTCTCGAAAGCCAATTAAATCCTGGTTTTATGGAAAACTTTCCAACAGCAGGAGCAGAGTGGCGCAGCGGAAGCGTGCTGGGCCCATAACCCAGAGGTCGATGGATCGAAACCATCCTCTGCTAAGTTGTATTTTCTTATGCCAATCGATATTTGCTTGCTTGAGCAAAGGGCTTTCTTTCACACACAAAGACGAGTTGAACCTGATTCTGGTGATAAAACGAGCTAAAAAACACTCAGCAAAAGGATGGCCCTTGCGCCAAGGGAGTCTTGTCTCTTGGCCATGGAAGCCTGGCTGTGCTTTCTTTAATGGACGGCTTTTGTCCAATACTGCCTGCGTAACTTTGGGCATGCCAAGCCACGGCCTTATGCTTTGCGGTAGTCCTTAAGTATCAAGGTATCGGCTGAAGCCACAGCTAGCCAAAAGTGGCAACGCCTTGGAGCATGTTATGAGGATGACTCTGGCTTCCCATGTTGACTAGAGACACGAGGGGTTGGCAATGCTCACTGCGCTCGGTTCCAAGCCTCCACAACAAAATCAAAAGCAAGGCGCTTCCGGGAAGCGTGGCTTTCTTTGGAGGATGCGGGCATTGATCTCGCTACCTCTCGCATGCTAAGCGAGCGCTCTACCACTTGAGCTAATCCCCCTTTGCTGGAGGCTCTTATTTGTGTTATGGCTGATCCCTGCTCTCTCATGTGCTATGGGCAATAAATGCAGGTTTCAAAAACTAGAGACAGGAGGGGTTGGCAATGCTCAATGCTCACTGTGCTCGGTTCCGAGCCTCCACAACAAAATCAAAAGCAAGGCGCTTGCAGGAAGCGTGGCTTTCTTTGGAGGATGCGGGCATTGATCCCACTACCTCTCGAATGCAAATCAAGCGCTCTACCATTTGAGCTAATCCCCCATTGCTGGAGGCTTTTATTTGTGTTATGGCTGATCCCTGCTCTCTCATGTGCTATGCGCAATAAATGCAGGTTTCAAAAACAGTCACACCGACTGACCAATAAACCCCTAGTGCTTTGACGCATTCCACCAGACTTGAAATGTGGGCAGTGAGCTACCCGAGGGGCTCTAAACACAAAGAGGACGTAATTGCATTGGCCGGGAATCGAACCCGGGCCTCCCGCGTGGCAGGCGAGAATTCTACCACTGAACCACCAATGCTCCACACGCACGCAACTGCTGTCAACCTCGCTCAGCCGGGCCTAGGAGAGTCCAGCTTTCGTCCACCGTTACCATCTCTGTGAAGGCATTCGCATGTGGGTCAAGTTCACCCAAAGATGCTCCTCCTCTCGAAAGCCAATTAAATCCTGGTTTTATGGAAAACTTTCCAACAGCAGGAGCAGAGTGGCGCAGCGGAAGCGTGCTGGGCCCATAACCCAGAGGTCGATGGATCGAAACCATCCTCTGCTAAGTTGTATTTTCTTATGCCAATCGATATTTGCTTGCTTGAGCAAAGGGCTTTCTTTCACACACAAAGACGAGTTGAACCTGATTCTGGTGATAAAACGAGCTAAAAAACACTCAGCAAAAGGATGGCCCTTGCGCCAAGGGAGTCTTGTCTCTTGGCCATGGAAGCCTGGCTGTGCTTTCTTTAATGGACGGCTTTTGTCCAATACTGCCTGCGTAACTTTGGGCATGCCAAGCCACGGCCTTATGCTTTGCGGTAGTCCTTAAGTATCAAGGTATCGGCTGAAGCCACAGCTAGCCAAAAGTGTCAACGCCTTGGAGCATGTTATGAGGATGACTCTGGCTTCCCATGTTGACTAGAGACACGAGGGGTTGGCAATGCTCACTGCGCTCGGTTCCAAGCCTCCACAACAAAATCAAAAGCAAGGCGCTTCCGGGAAGCGTGGCTTTCTTTGGAGGATGCGGGCATTGATCCCGCTACCTCTCGCATGCTAATCGAGCGCTCTACCACTTGAGCTAATCCCCCTTTGCTGGAGGCTCTTATTTGTGTTATGGCTGATCCCTGCTCTCTCATGTGCTATGGGCAATAAATGCAGGTTTCAAAAACTAGAGACAGGAGGGGTTGGCAATGCTCAATGCTCACTGCGCTCGGTTCCGAGCCTCCACAACAAAATCAAAAGCAAGGCGCTTGCAGGAAGCGTGGCTTTCTTTGGAGGATGCGGGCATTGATCCCGCTACCTCTCGAATGCAAATCGAGCGCTCTACCATTTGAGCTAATCCCCCATTGCTGGAGGCTCTTATTTGTGTTATGGCTGATCCCTGCTCTCTCATGTGCTATGCGCAATAAATGCAGGTTTCAAAAACAGTCACACCGACTGACCAATAAACCCCTAGTGCTTTGACGCATTCCACCAGACTTGAAATGTGGGCAGTGAGCTACCCGAGGGGCTCTAAACACAAAGAGGACGTAATTGCATTGGCCGGGAATCGAACCCGGGCCTCCCGCGTGGCAGGCGAGAATTCTACCACTGAACCACCAATGCTCCACACGCACGCAACTGCTGTCAACCTCGCTCAGCCGGGCCTAGGAGAGTCCAGCTTTCGTCCACCGTTACCATCTCTGTGAAGGCATTCGCATGTGGGTCAAGTTCACCCAAAGATGCTCCTCCTCTCGAAAGCCAATTAAATCCTGGTTTTATGGAAAACTTTCCAACAGCAGGAGCAGAGTGGCGCAGCGGAAGCGTGCTGGGCCCATAACCCAGAGGTCGATGGATCGAAACCATCCTCTGCTAAGTTGTATTTTCTTATGCCAATCGATATTTGCTTGCTTGAGCAAAGGGCTTTCTTTCACACACAAAGACGAGTTGAACCTGATTCTGGTGATAAAACGAGCTAAAAAACACTCAGCAAAAGGATGGCCCTTGCGCCAAGGGAGTCTTGTCTCTTGGCCATGGAAGCCTGGCTGTGCTTTCTTTAATGGACGGCTTTTGTCCAATACTGCCTGCGTAACTTTGGGCATGCCAAGCCACGGCCTTATGCTTTGCGGTAGTCCTTAAGTATCAAGGTATCGGCTGAAGCCACAGCTAGCCAAAAGTGTCAACGCCTTGGAGCATGTTATGAGGATGACTCTGGCTTCCCATGTTGACTAGAGACACGAGGGGTTGGCAATGCTCACTGCGCTCGGTTCCAAGCCTCCACAACAAAATCAAAAGCAAGGCGCTTCCGGGAAGCGTGGCTTTCTTTGGAGGATGCGGGCATTGATCCCGCTACCTCTCGCATGCTAAGCGAGCGCTCTACCACTTGAGCTAATCCCCCTTTGCTGGAGGCTCTTATTTGTGTTATGGCTGATCCCTGCTCTCTCATGTGCTATGGGCAATAAATGCAGGTTTCAAAAACTAGAGACAGGAGGGGTTGGCAATGCTCAATGCTCACTGCGCTCGGTTCCGAGCCTCCACAACAAAATCAAAAGCAAGGCGCTTGCAGGAAGCGTGGCTTTCTTTGGAGGATGCGGGCATTGATCCCGCTACCTCTCGAATGCAAATCGAGCGCTCTACCATTTGAGCTAATCCCCCATTGCTGGAGGCTCTTATTTGTGTTATGGCTGATCCCTGCTCTCTCATGTGCTATGCGCAATAAATGCAGGTTTCAAAAACAGTCACACCGACTGACCAATAAACCCCTAGTGCTTTGACGCATTCCACCAGACTTGAAATGTGGGCAGTGAGCTACCCGAGGGGCTCTAAACACAAAGAGGACGTAATTGCATTGGCCGGGAATCGAACCCGGGCCTCCCGCGTGGCAGGCGAGAATTCTACCACTGAACCACCAATGCTCCACACGCACCCAACTGCTGTCAACCTCGCTCAGCCGGGCCTAGGAGAGTCCAGCTTTCGTCCACCGTTACCATCTCTGTGAAGGCATTCGCATGTGGGTCAAGTTCACCCAAAGATGCTCCTCCTCTCGAAAGCCAATTAAATCCTGGTTTTATGGAAAACTTTCCAACAGCAGGAGCAGAGTGGCGCAGCGGAAGCGTGCTGGGCCCATAACCCAGAGGTCGATGGATCGAAACCATCCTCTGCTAAGTTGTATTTTCTTATGCCAATCGATATTTGCTTGCTTGAGCAAAGGGCTTTCTTTCACACACAAAGACGAGTTGAACCTGATTCTGGTGATAAAACGAGCTAAAAAACACTCAGCAAAAGGATGGCCCTTGCGCCAAGGGAGTCTTGTCTCTTGGCCATGGAAGCCTGGCTGTGCTTTCTTTAATGGACGGCTTTTGTCCAATACTGCCTGCGTAACTTTGGGCATGCCAAGCCACGGCCTTATGCTTTGCGGTAGTCCTTAAGTATCAAGGTATCGGCTGAAGCCACAGCTAGCCAAAAGTGTCAACGCCTTGGAGCATGTTATGAGGATGACTCTGGCTTCCCATGTTGACTAGAGACACGAGGGGTTGGCAATGCTCACTGCGCTCGGTTCCAAGCCTCCACAACAAAATCAAAAGCAAGGCGCTTCCGGGAAGCGTGGCTTTCTTTGGAGGATGCGGGCATTGATCTCGCTACCTCTCGCATGCTAAGCGAGCGCTCTACCACTTGAGCTAATCCCCCTTTGCTGGAGGCTCTTATTTGTGTTATGGCTGATCCCTGCTCTCTCATGTGCTATGGGCAATAAATGCAGGTTTCAAAAACTAGAGACAGGAGGGGTTGGCAATGCTCAATGCTCACTGCCCTCGGTTCCGAGCCTCCACAACAAAATCAAAAGCAAGGCGCTTGCAGGAAGCGTGGCTTTCTTTGGAGGATGCGGGCATTGATCCCACTACCTCTCGAATGCAAATCGAGCGCTCTACCATTTGAGCTAATCCCCCATTGCTGGAGGCTTTTATTTGTGTTATGGCTGATCCCTGCTCTCTCATGTGCTATGCGCAATAAATGCAGGTTTCAAAAACAGTCACACCGACTGACCAATAAACCCCTAGTGCTTTGACGCATTCCACCAGACTTGAAATGTGGGCAGTGAGCTACCCGAGGGGCTCTAAACACAAAGAGGACGTAATTGCATTGGCCGGGAATCGAACCCGGGCCTCCCGCGTGGCAGGCGAGAATTCTACCACTGAACCACCAATGCTCCACACGCACGCAACTGCTGTCAACCTCGCTCAGCCGGGCCTAGGAGAGTCCAGCTTTCGTCCACCGTTACCATCTCTGTGAAGGCATTCGCATGTGGGTCAAGTTCACCCAAAGATGCTCCTCCTCTCGAAAGCCAATTAAATCCTGGTTTTATGGAAAACTTTCCAACAGCAGGAGCAGAGTGGCGCAGCGGAAGCGTGCTGGGCCCATAACCCAGAGGTCGATGGATCGAAACCATCCTCTGCTAAGTTGTATTTTCTTATGCCAATCGATATTTGCTTGCTTGAGCAAAGGGCTTTCTTTCACACACAAAGACGAGTTGAACCTGATTCTGGTGATAAAACGAGCTAAAAAACACTCAGCAAAAGGATGGCCCTTGCGCCAAGGGAGTCTTGTCTCTTGGCCATGGAAGCCTGGCTGTGCTTTCTTTAATGGACGGCTTTTGTCCAATACTGCCTGCGTAACTTTGGGCATGCCAAGCCACGGCCTTATGCTTTGCGGTAGTCCTTAAGTATCAAGGTATCGGCTGAAGCCACAGCTAGCCAAAAGTGTCAACGCCTTGGAGCATGTTATGAGGATGACTCTGGCTTCCCATGTTGACTAGAGACACGAGGGGTTGGCAATGCTCACTGCGCTCGGTTCCAAGCCTCCACAACAAAATCAAAAGCAAGGCGCTTCCGGGAAGCGTGGCTTTCTTTGGAGGATGCGGGCATTGATCCCGCTACCTCTCGCATGCTAATCGAGCGCTCTACCACTTGAGCTAATCCCCCTTTGCTGGAGGCTCTTATTTGTGTTATGGCTGATCCCTGCTCTCTCATGTGCTATGGGCAATAAATGCAGGTTTCAAAAACTAGAGACAGGAGGGGTTGGCAATGCTCAATGCTCACTGCGCTCGGTTCCGAGCCTCCACAACAAAATCAAAAGCAAGGCGCTTGCAGGAAGCGTGGCTTTCTTTGGAGGATGCGGGCATTGATCCCGCTACCTCTCGAATGCAAATCGAGCGCTCTACCATTTGAGCTAATCCCCCATTGCTGGAGGCTCTTATTTGTGTTATGGCTGATCCCTGCTCTCTCATGTGCTATGCGCAATAAATGCAGGTTTCAAAAACAGTCACACCGACTGACCAATAAACCCCTAGTGCTTTGACGCATTCCACCAGACTTGAAATGTGGGCAGTGAGCTACCCGAGGGGCTCTAAACACAAAGAGGACGTAATTGCATTGGCCGGGAATCGAACCCGGGCCTCCCGCGTGGCAGGCGAGAATTCTACCACTGAACCACCAATGCTCCACACGCACGCAACTGCTGTCAACCTCGCTCAGCCGGGCCTAGGAGAGTCCAGCTTTCGTCCACCGTTACCATCTCTGTGAAGGCATTCGCATGTGGGTCAAGTTCACCCAAAGATGCTCCTCCTCTCGAAAGCCAATTAAATCCTGGTTTTATGGAAAACTTTCCAACAGCAGGAGCAGAGTGGCGCAGCGGAAGCGTGCTGGGCCCATAACCCAGAGGTCGATGGATCGAAACCATCCTCTGCTAAGTTGTATTTTCTTATGCCAATCGATATTTGCTTGCTTGAGCAAAGGGCTTTCTTTCACACACAAAGACGAGTTGAACCTGATTCTGGTGATAAAACGAGCTAAAAAACACTCAGCAAAAGGATGGCCCTTGCGCCAAGGCAGTCTTGTCTCTTGGCCATGGAAGCCTGGCTGTGCTTTCTTTAATGGACGGCTTTTGTCCAATACTGCCTGCGTAACTTTGGGCATGCCAAGCCACGGCCTTATGCTTTGCGGTAGTCCTTAAGTATCAAGGTATCGGCTGAAGCCACAGCTAGCCAAAAGTGTCAACGCCTTGGAGCATGTTATGAGGATGACTCTGGCTTCCCATGTTGACTAGAGACACGAGGGGTTGGCAATGCTCACTGCGCTCGGTTCCAAGCCTCCACAACAAAATCAAAAGCAAGGCGCTTCCGGGAAGCGTGGCTTTCTTTGGAGGATGCGGGCATTGATCCCGCTACCTCTCGCATGCTAAGCGAGCGCTCTACCACTTGAGCTAATCCCCCTTTGCTGGAGGCTCTTATTTGTGTTATGGCTGATCCCTGCTCTCTCATGTGCTATGGGCAATAAATGCAGGTTTCAAAAACTAGAGACAGGAGGGGTTGGCAATGCTCAATGCTCACTGCGCTCGGTTCCGAGCCTCCACAACAAAATCAAAAGCAAGGCGCTTGCAGGAAGCGTGGCTTTCTTTGGAGGATGCGGGCATTGATCCCACTACCTCTCGAATGCAAATCGAGCGCTCTACCATTTGAGCTAATCCCCCATTGCTGGAGGCTTTTATTTGTGTTATGGCTGATCCCTGCTCTCTCATGTGCTATGCGCAATAAATGCAGGTTTCAAAAACAGTCACACCGACTGACCAATAAACCCCTAGTGCTTTGACGCATTCCACCAGACTTGAAATGTGGGCAGTGAGCTACCCGAGGGGCTCTAAACACAAAGAGGACGTAATTGCATTGGCCGGGAATCGAACCCGGGCCTCCCGCGTGGCAGGCGAGAATTCTACCACTGAACCACCAATGCTCCACACGCACGCAACTGCTGTCAACCTCGCTCAGCCGGGCCTAGGAGAGTCCAGCTTTCGTCCACCGTTACCATCTCTGTGAAGGCATTCGCATGTGGGTCAAGTTCACCCAAAGATGCTCCTCCTCTCGAAAGCCAATTAAATCCTGGTTTTATGGAAAACTTTCCAACAGCAGGAGCAGAGTGGCGCAGCGGAAGCGTGCTGGGCCCATAACCCAGAGGTCGATGGATCGAAACCATCCTCTGCTAAGTTGTATTTTCTTATGCCAATCGATATTTGCTTGCTTGAGCAAAGGGCTTTCTTTCACACACAAAGACGAGTTGAACCTGATTCTGGTGATAAAACGAGCTAAAAAACACTCAGCAAAAGGATGGCCCTTGCGCCAAGGGAGTCTTGTCTCTTGGCCATGGAAGCCTGGCTGTGCTTTCTTTAATGGACGGCTTTTGTCCAATACTGCCTGCGTAACTTTGGGCATGCCAAGCCACGGCCTTATGCTTTGCGGTAGTCCTTAAGTATCAAGGTATCGGCTGAAGCCACAGCTAGCCAAAAGTGTCAACGCCTTGGAGCATGTTATGAGGATGACTCTGGCTTCCCATGTTGACTAGAGACACGAGGGGTTGGCAATGCTCACTGCGCTCGGTTCCAAGCCTCCACAACAAAATCAAAAGCAAGGCGCTTCCGGGAAGCGTGGCTTTCTTTGGAAGATGCGGGCATTGATCCCGCTACCTCTCGCATGCTAATCGAGCGCTCTACCACTTGAGCTAATCCCCCTTTGCTGGAGGCTCTTATTTGTGTTATGGCTGATCCCTGCTCTCTCATGTGCTATGGGCAATAAATGCAGGTTTCAAAAACTAGAGACAGGAGGGGTTGGCAATGCTCAATGCTCACTGCGCTCGGTTCCGAGCCTCCACAACAAAATCAAAAGCAAGGCGCTTGCAGGAAGCGTGGCTTTCTTTGGAGGATGCGGGCATTGATCCCGCTACCTCTCGAATGCAAATCGAGCGCTCTACCATTTGAGCTAATCCCCCATTGCTGGAGGCTCTTATTTGTGTTATGGCTGATCCCTGCTCTCTCATGTGCTATGCGCAATAAATGCAGGTTTCAAAAACAGTCACACCGACTGACCAATAAACCCCTAGTGCTTTGACGCATTCCACCAGACTTGAAATGTGGGCAGTGAGCTACCCGAGGGGCTCTAAACACAAAGAGGACGTAATTGCATTGGCCGGGAATCGAACCCGGGCCTCCCGCGTGGCAGGCGAGAATTCTACCACTGAACCACCAATGCTCCACACGCACGCAACTGCTGTCAACCTCGCTCAGCCGGGCCTAGGAGAGTCCAGCTTTCGTCCACCGTTACCATCTCTGTGAAGGCATTCGCATGTGGGTCAAGTTCACCCAAAGATGCTCCTCCTCTCGAAAGCCAATTAAATCCTGGTTTTATGGAAAACTTTCCAACAGCAGGAGCAGAGTGGCGCAGCGGAAGCGTGCTGGGCCCATAACCCAGAGGTCGATGGATCGAAACCATCCTCTGCTAAGTTGTATTTTCTTATGCCAATCGATATTTGCTTGCTTGAGCAAAGGGCTTTCTTTCACACACAAAGACGAGTTGAACCTGATTCTGGTGATAAAACGAGCTAAAAAACACTCAGCAAAAGGATGGCCCTTGCGCCAAGGCAGTCTTGTCTCTTGGCCATGGAAGCCTGGCTGTGCTTTCTTTAATGGACGGCTTTTGTCCAATACTGCCTGCGTAACTTTGGGCATGCCAAGCCACGGCCTTATGCTTTGCGGTAGTCCTTAAGTATCAAGGTATCGGCTGAAGCCACAGCTAGCCAAAAGTGTCAACGCCTTGGAGCATGTTATGAGGATGACTCTGGCTTCCCATGTTGACTAGAGACATGAGGGGTTGGCAATGCTCACTGCGCTCGGTTCCAAGCCTCCACAACAAAATCAAAAGCAAGGCGCTTCCGGGAAGCGTGGCTTTCTTTGGAGGATGCGGGCATTGATCCCGCTACCTCTCGCATGCTAAGCGAGCGCTCTACCACTTGAGCTAATCCCCCTTTGCTGGAGGCTCTTATTTGTGTTATGGCTGATCCCTGCTCTCTCATGTGCTATGGGCAATAAATGCAGGTTTCAAAAACTAGAGACAGGAGGGGTTGGCAATGCTCAATGCTCACTGCGCTCGGTTCCGAGCCTCCACAACAAAATCAAAAGCAAGGCGCTTGCGGGAAGCGTGGCTTTCTTTGGAGGATGCGGGCATTGATCCCGCTACCTCTCGAATGCAAATCGAGCGCTCTACCATTTGAGCTAATCCCCCATTGCTGGAGGCTCTTATTTGTGTTATGGCTGATGCCTGCTCTCTCATGTGCTATGCGCAATAAATGCAGGTTTCATAAACAGTCACACCGACTGACCAATAAACCCCTAGTGCTTTGACGCATTCCACCAGACTTGAAATGAGGGCAGTGAGCTACCCGAGGGGCTCTAAACACAAAGAGGACGTAATTGCATTGGCCGGGAATCGAACCCGGGCCTCCCGCGTGGCAGGCGAGAATTCTACCACTGAACCACCAATGCTCCACACGCACGCAACTGCTGTCAACCTCGCTCAGCCGGGCCTAGGAGAGTCCAGCTTTCGTCCACCGTTACCATCTCTGTGAAGGCATTCGCATGTGGGTCAAGTTCACCCAAAGATGCTCCTCCTCTCGAAAGCCAATTAAATCCTGGTTTTATGGAAAACTTTCCAACAGCAGGAGCAGAGTGGCGCAGCGGAAGCGTGCTGGGCCCATAACCCAGAGGTCGATGGATCGAAACCATCCTCTGCTAAGTTGTATTTTCTTATGCCAATCGATATTTGCTTGCTTGAGCAAAGGGCTTTCTTTCACACACAAAGACGAGTTGAACCTGATTCTGGTGATAAAACGAGCTAAAAAACACTCAGCAAAAGGATGGCTCTTGCGCCAAGGGAGTCTTGTCTCTTGGCCATGGAAGCCTGGCTGTGCTTTCTTTAATGGACGGCTTTTGTCCAATACTGCCTGCGTAACTTTGGGCATGCCAAGCCACGGCCTTATGCTTTGCGGTAGTCCTTAAGTATCAAGGTATCGGCTGAAGCCACAGCTAGCCAAAAGTGTCAACGCCTTGGAGCATGTTATGAGGATGACTCTGGCTTCCCATGTTGACTAGAGACACGAGGGGTTGGCAATGCTCACTGCGCTCGGTTCCAAGCCTCCACAACAAAATCAAAAGCAAGGCGCTTCCGGGAAGCGTGGCTTTCTTTGGAGGATGCGGGCATTGATCCCGCTACCTCTCGCATGCTAAGCGAGCGCTCTACCACTTGAGCTAATCCCCCTTTGCTGGAGGCTCTTATTTGTGTTATGGCTGATCCCTGCTCTCTCATGTGCTATGGGCAATAAATGCAGGTTTCAAAAACTAGAGACAGGAGGGGTTGGCAATGCTCAATGCTCACTGCGCTCGGTTCCGAGCCTCCACAACAAAATCAAAAGCAAGGCGCTTGCAGGAAGCGTGGCTTTCTTTGGAGGATGCGGGCATTGATCCCGCTACCTCTCGAATGCAAATCGAGCGCTCTACCATTTGAGCTAATCCCCCATTGCTGGAGGCTCTTATTTGTGTTATGGCTGATCCCTGCTCTCTCATGTGCTATGCGCAATAAATGCAGGTTTCAAAAACAGTCACACCGACTGACCAATAAACCCCTAGTGCTTTGACGCATTCCACCAGACTTGAAATGTGGGCAGTGAGCTACCCGAGGGGCTCTAAACACAA
Organism: Pelophylax lessonae; assembly: GCF_965119305.1. Lineage (NCBI taxonomy): Eukaryota > Metazoa > Chordata > Amphibia > Anura > Ranidae > Pelophylax > Pelophylax lessonae. The sequence continues at coordinate 25,000 of NW_028120010.1, forward strand.
AGAGGACGTAATTGCATTGGCCGGGAATCGAACCCGGGCCTCCCGCGTGGCAGGCGAGAATTCTACCACTGAACCACCAATGCTCCACATGCACGCAACTGCTGTCAACCTCGCTCAGCCGGGCCTAGGAGAGTCCAGCTTTCGTCCACCGTTACCATCTCTGTGAAGGCATTCGCATGTGGGTCAAGTTCACCCAAAGATGCTCCTCCTCTCGAAAGCCAATTAAATCCTGGTTTTATGGAAAACTTTCCAACAGCAGGAGCAGAGTGGCGCAGCGGAAGCGTGCTGGGCCCATAACCCAGAGGTCGATGGATTGAAACCATCCTCTGCTAAGTTGTATTTTCTTATGCCAATCGATATTTGCTTGCTTGAGCAAAGGGCTTTCTTTCACACACAAAGACGAGTTGAACCTGATTCTGGTGATAAAACGAGCTAAAAAACACTCAGCAAAAGGATGGCCCTTGCGCCAAGGGAGTCTTGTCTCTTGGCCATGGAAGCCTGGCTGTGCTTTCTTTAATGGACGGCTTTTGTCCAATACTGCCTGCGTAACTTTGGGCATGCCAAGCCACGGCCTTATGCTTTGCGGTAGTCCTTAAGTATCAAGGTATCGGCTGAAGCCACAGCTAGCCAAAAGTGTCAACGCCTTGGAGCATGTTATGAGGATGACTCTGGCTTCCCATGTTGACTAGAGACACGAGGGGTTGGCAATGCTCACTGCGCTCGGTTCCAAGCCTCCACAACAAAATCAAAAGCAAGGCGCTTCCGGGAAGCGTGGCTTTCTTTGGAGGATGCGGGCATTGATCCCGCTACCTCTCGCATGCTAAGCGAGCGCTCTACCACTTGAGCTAATCCCCCTTTGCTGGAGGCTCTTATTTGTGTTATGGCTGATCCCTGCTCTCTCATGTGCTATGGGCAATAAATGCAGGTTTCAAAAACTAGAGACAGGAGGGGTTGGCAATGCTCAATGCTCACTGCGCTCGGTTCCGAGCCTCCACAACAAAATCAAAAGCAAGGCGCTTGCGGGAAGCGTGGCTTTCTTTGGAGGATGCGGGCATTGATCCCGCTACCTCTCGAATGCAAATCGAGCGCTCTACCATTTGAGCTAATCCCCCATTGCTGGAGGCTCTTATTTGTGTTATGGCTGATCCCTGCTCTCTCATGTGCTATGCGCAATAAATGCAGGTTTCAAAAACAGTCACACCGACTGACCAATAAACCCCTAGTGCTTTGACGCATTCCACCAGACTTGAAATGAGGGCAGTGAGCTACCCGAGGGGCTCTAAACACAAAGAGGACGTAATTGCATTGGCCGGGAATCGAACCCGGGCCTCCCGCGTGGCAGGCGAGAATTCTACCACTGAACCACCAATGCTCCACACGCACGCAACTGCTGTCAACCTCGCTCAGCCGGGCCTAGGAGAGTCCAGCTTTCGTCCACCGTTACCATCTCTGTGAAGGCATTCGCATGTGGGTCAAGTTCACCCAAAGATGCTCCTCCTCTCGAAAGCCAATTAAATCCTGGTTTTATGGAAAACTTTCCAACAGCAGGAGCAGAGTGGCGCAGCGGAAGCGTGCTGGGCCCATAACCCAGAGGTCGATGGATCGAAACCATCCTCTGCTAAGTTGTATTTTCTTATGCCAATCGATATTTGCTTGCTTGAGCAAAGGGCTTTCTTTCACACACAAAGACGAGTTGAACCTGATTCTGGTGATAAAACGAGCTAAAAAACACTCAGCAAAAGGATGGCTCTTGCGCCAAGGGAGTCTTGTCTCTTGGCCATGGAAGCCTGGCTGTGCTTTCTTTAATGGACGGCTTTTGTCCAATACTGCCTGCGTAACTTTGGGCATGCCAAGCCACGGCCTTATGCTTTGCGGTAGTCCTTAAGTATCAAGGTATCGGCTGAAGCCACAGCTAGCCAAAAGTGTCAACGCCTTGGAGCATGTTATGAGGATGACTCTGGCTTCCCATGTTGACTAGAGACACGAGGGGTTGGCAATGCTCACTGCGCTCGGTTCCAAGCCTCCACAACAAAATCAAAAGCAAGGCGCTTCCGGGAAGCGTGGCTTTCTTTGGAGGATGCGGGCATTGATCCCGCTACCTCTCGCATGCTAAGCGAGCGCTCTACCACTTGAGCTAATCCCCCTTTGCTGGAGGCTCTTATTTGTGTTATGGCTGATCCCTGCTCTCTCATGTGCTATGGGCAATAAATGCAGGTTTCAAAAACTAGAGACAGGAGGGGTTGGCAATGCTCAATGCTCACTGCGCTCGGTTCCGAGCCTCCACAACAAAATCAAAAGCAAGGCGCTTGCAGGAAGCGTGGCTTTCTTTGGAGGATGCGGGCATTGATCCCGCTACCTCTCGAATGCAAATCGAGCGCTCTACCATTTGAGCTAATCCCCCATTGCTGGAGGCTCTTATTTGTGTTATGGCTGATCCCTGCTCTCTCATGTGCTATGCGCAATAAATGCAGGTTTCAAAAACAGTCACACCGACTGACCAATAAACCCCTAGTGCTTTGACGCATTCCACCAGACTTGAAATGTGGGCAGTGAGCTACCCGAGGGGCTCTAAACACAAAGAGGACGTAATTGCATTGGCCGGGAATCGAACCCGGGCCTCCCGCGTGGCAGGCGAGAATTCTACCACTGAACCACCAATGCTCCACACGCACGCAACTGCTGTCAACCTCGCTCAGCCGGGCCTAGGAGAGTCCAGCTTTCGTCCACCGTTACCATCTCTGTGAAGGCATTCGCATGTGGGTCAAGTTCACCCAAAGATGCTCCTCCTCTCGAAAGCCAATTAAATCCTGGTTTTATGGAAAACTTTCCAACAGCAGGAGCAGAGTGGCGCAGCGGAAGCGTGCTGGGCCCATAACCCAGAGGTCGATGGATCGAAACCATCCTCTGCTAAGTTGTATTTTCTTATGCCAATCGATATTTGCTTGCTTGAGCAAAGGGCTTTCTTTCACACACAAAGACGAGTTGAACCTGATTCTGGTGATAAAACGAGCTAAAAAACACTCAGCAAAAGGATGGCCCTTGCGCCAAGGGAGTCTTGTCTCTTGGCCATGGAAGCCTGGCTGTGCTTTCTTTAATGGACGGCTTTTGTCCAATACTGCCTGCGTAACTTTGGGCATGCCAAGCCACGGCCTTATGCTTTGCGGTAGTCCTTAAGTATCAAGGTATCGGCTGAAGCCACAGCTAGCCAAAAGTGTCAACGCCTTGGAGCATGTTATGAGGATGACTCTGGCTTCCCATGTTGACTAGAGACACGAGGGGTTGGCAATGCTCACTGCGCTCGGTTCCAAGCCTCCACAACAAAATCAAAAGCAAGGCGCTTCCGGGAAGCGTGGCTTTCTTTGGAGGATGCGGGCATTGATCCCGCTACCTCTCGCATGCTAAGCGAGCGCTCTACCACTTGAGCTAATCCCCCTTTGCTGGAGGCTCTTATTTGTGTTATGGCTGATCCCTGCTCTCTCATGTGCTATGGGCAATAAATGCAGGTTTCAAAAACTAGAGACAGGAGGGGTTGGCAATGCTCAATGCTCACTGCGCTCGGTTCCGAGCCTCCACAACAAAATCAAAAGCAAGGCGCTTGCGGGAAGCGTGGCTTTCTTTGGAGGATGCGGGCATTGATCCCGCTACCTCTCGAATGCAAATCGAGCGCTCTACCATTTGAGCTAATCCCCCATTGCTGGAGGCTCTTATTTGTGTTATGGCTGATCCCTGCTCTCTCATGTGCTATGCGCAATAAATGCAGGTTTCAAAAACAGTCACACCGACTGACCAATAAACCCCTAGTGCTTTGACGCATTCCACCAGACTTGAAATGAGGGCAGTGAGCTACCCGAGGGGCTCTAAACACAAAGAGGACGTAATTGCATTGGCCGGGAATCGAACCCGGGCCTCCCGCGTGGCAGGCGAGAATTCTACCACTGAACCACCAATGCTCCACACGCACGCAACTGCTGTCAACCTCGCTCAGCCGGGCCTAGGAGAGTCCAGCTTTCGTCCACCGTTACCATCTCTGTGAAGGCATTCGCATGTGGGTCAAGTTCACCCAAAGATGCTCCTCCTCTCGAAAGCCAATTAAATCCTGGTTTTATGGAAAACTTTCCAACAGCAGGAGCAGAGTGGCGCAGCGGAAGCGTGCTGGGCCCATAACCCAGAGGTCGATGGATCGAAACCATCCTCTGCTAAGTTGTATTTTCTTATGCCAATCGATATTTGCTTGCTTGAGCAAAGGGCTTTCTTTCACACACAAAGACGAGTTGAACCTGATTCTGGTGATAAAACGAGCTAAAAAACACTCAGCAAAAGGATGGCCCTTGCGCCAAGGGAGTCTTGTCTCTTGGCCATGGAAGCCTGGCTGTGCTTTCTTTAATGGACGGCTTTTGTCCAATACTGCCTGCGTAACTTTGGGCATGCCAAGCCACGGCCTTATGCTTTGCGGTAGTCCTTAAGTATCAAGGTATCGGCTGAAGCCACAGCTAGCCAAAAGTGTCAACGCCTTGGAGCATGTTATGAGGATGACTCTGGCTTCCCATGTTGACTAGAGACACGAGGGGTTGGCAATGCTCACTGCGCTCGGTTCCAAGCCTCCACAACAAAATCAAAAGCAAGGCGCTTCCGGGAAGCGTGGCTTTCTTTGGAGGATGCGGGCATTGATCCCGCTACCTCTCGCATGCTAAGCGAGCGCTCTACCACTTGAGCTAATCCCCCTTTGCTGGAGGCTCTTATTTGTGTTATGACTGATCCCTGCTCTCTCATGTGCTATGGGCAATAAATGCAGGTTTCAAAAACTAGAGACAGGAGGGGTTGGCAATGCTCAATGCGCTCGGTTCCGAGCCTCCACAACAAAATCAAAAGCAAGGCGCTTGCAGGAAGCGTGGCTTTCTTTGGAGGATGCGGGCATTGATCCCACTACCTCTCGAATGCAAATCGAGCGCTCTACCATTTGAGCTAATCCCCCATTGCTGGAGGCTCTTATTTGTGTTATGGCTGATCCCTGCTCTCTCATGTGCTATGCGCAATAAATGCAGGTTTCAAAAACAGTCACACCGACTGACCAATAAACCCCTAGTGCTTTGACGCATTCCACCAGACTTGAAATGTGGGCAGTGAGCTACCCGAGGGGCTCTAAACACAAAGAGGACGTAATTGCATTGGCCGGGAATCGAACCCGGGCCTCCCGCGTGGCAGGCGAGAATTCTACCACTGAACCACCAATGCTCCACACGCACGCAACTGCTGTCAACCTCGCTCAGCCGGGCCTAGGAGAGTCCAGCTTTCGTCCACCGTTACCATCTCTGTGAAGGCATTCGCATGTGGGTCAAGTTCACCCAAAGATGCTCCTCCTCTCGAAAGCCAATTAAATCCTGGTTTTATGGAAAACTTTCCAACAGCAGGAGCAGAGTGGCGCAGCGGAAGCGTGCTGGGCCCATAACCCAGAGGTCGATGGATCGAAACCATCCTCTGCTAAGTTGTATTTTCTTATGCCAATCGATATTTGCTTGCTTGAGCAAAGGGCTTTCTTTCACACACAAAGACGAGTTGAACCTGATTCTGGTGATAAAACGAGCTAAAAAACACTCAGCAAAAGGATGGCCCTTGCGCCAAGGGAGTCTTGTCTCTTGGCCATGGAAGCCTGGCTGTGCTTTCTTTAATGGACGGCTTTTGTCCAATACTGCCTGCGTAACTTTGGGCATGCCAAGCCACGGCCTTATGCTTTGCGGTAGTCCTTAAGTATCAAGGTATCGGCTGAAGCCACAGCTAGCCAAAAGTGTCAACGCCTTGGAGCATGTTATGAGGATGACTCTGGCTTCCCATGTTGACTAGAGACACGAGGGGTTGGCAATGCTCACTGCGCTCGGTTCCAAGCCTCCACAACAAAATCAAAAGCAAGGCGCTTCCGGGAAGCGTGGCTTTCTTTGGAGGATGCGGGCATTGATCCCGCTACCTCTCGCATGCTAAGCGAGCGCTCTACCACTTGAGCTAATCCCCCTTTGCTGGAGGCTCTTATTTGTGTTATGGCTGATCCCTGCTCTCTCATGTGCTATGGGCAATAAATGCAGGTTTCAAAAACTAGAGACAGGAGGGGTTGGCAATGCTCAATGCTCACTGCGCTCGGTTCCGAGCCTCCACAACAAAATCAAAAGCAAGGCGCTTGCAGGAAGCGTGGCTTTCTTTGGAGGATGCGGGCATTGATCCCGCTACCTCTCGAATGCAAATCGAGCGCTCTACCATTTGAGCTAATCCCCCATTGCTGGAGGCTCTTATTTGTGTTATGGCTGATCCCTGCTCTCTCATGTGCTATGCGCAATAAATGCAGGTTTCAAAAACAGTCACACCGACTGACCAATAAACCCCTAGTGCTTTGACGCATTCCACCAGACTTGAAATGTGGGCAGTGAGCTACCCGAGGGGCTCTAAACACAAAGAGGACGTAATTGCATTGGCCGGGAATCGAACCCGGGCCTCCCGCGTGGCAGGCGAGAATTCTACCACTGAACCACCAATGCTCCACACGCACGCAACTGCTGTCAACCTCGCTCAGCCGGGCCTAGGAGAGTCCAGCTTTCGTCCACCGTTACCATCTCTGTGAAGGCATTCGCATGTGGGTCAAGTTCACCCAAAGATGCTCCTCCTCTCGAAAGCCAATTAAATCCTGGTTTTATGGAAAACTTTCCAACAGCAGGAGCAGAGTGGCGCAGCGGAAGCGTGCTGGGCCCATAACCCAGAGGTCGATGGATCGAAACCATCCTCTGCTAAGTTGTATTTTCTTATGCCAATCGATATTTGCTTGCTTGAGCAAAGGGCTTTCTTTCACACACAAAGACGAGTTGAACCTGATTCTGGTGATAAAACGAGCTAAAAAACACTCAGCAAAAGGATGGCCCTTGCGCCAAGGGAGTCTTGTCTCTTGGCCATGGAAGCCTGGCTGTGCTTTCTTTAATGGACGGCTTTTGTCCAATACTGCCTGCGTAACTTTGGGCATGCCAAGCCACGGCCTTATGCTTTGCGGTAGTCCTTAAGTATCAAGGTATCGGCTGAAGCCACAGCTAGCCAAAAGTGTCAACGCCTTGGAGCATGTTATGAGGATGACTCTGGCTTCCCATGTTGACTAGAGACACGAGGGGTTGGCAATGCTCACTGCGCTCGGTTCCAAGCCTCCGCAACAAAATCAAAAGCAAGGCGCTTCCGGGAAGCGTGGCTTTCTTTGGAGGATGCGGGCATTGATCTCGCTACCTCTCGCATGCTAAGCGAGCGCTCTACCACTTGAGCTAATCCCCCTTTGCTGGAGGCTCTTATTTGTGTTATGGCTGATCCCTGCTCTCTCATGTGCTATGGGCAATAAATGCAGGTTTCAAAAACTAGAGACAGGAGGGGTTGGCAATGCTCAATGCTCACTGCGCTCGGTTCCGAGCCTCCACAACAAAATCAAAAGCAAGGCGCTTGCAGGAAGCGTGGCTTTCTTTGGAGGATGCGGGCATTGATCCCACTACCTCTCGAATGCAAATCGAGCGCTCTACCATTTGAGCTAATCCCCCATTGCTGGAGGCTTTTATTTGTGTTATGGCTGATCCCTGCTCTCTCATGTGCTATGCGCAATAAATGCAGGTTTCAAAAACAGTCACACCGACTGACCAATAAACCCCTAGTGCTTTGACGCATTCCACCAGACTTGAAATGTGGGCAGTGAGCTACCCGAGGGGCTCTAAACACAAAGAGGACGTAATTGCATTGGCCGGGAATCGAACCCGGGCCTCCCGCGTGGCAGGCGAGAATTCTACCACTGAACCACCAATGCTCCACACGCACGCAACTGCTGTCAACCTCGCTCAGCCGGGCCTAGGAGAGTCCAGCTTTCGTCCACCGTTACCATCTCTGTGAAGGCATTCGCATGTGGGTCAAGTTCACCCAAAGATGCTCCTCCTCTCGAAAGCCAATTAAATCCTGGTTTTATGGAAAACTTTCCAACAGCAGGAGCAGAGTGGCGCAGCGGAAGCGTGCTGGGCCCATAACCCAGAGGTCGATGGATCGAAACCATCCTCTGCTAAGTTGTATTTTCTTATGCCAATCGATATTTGCTTGCTTGAGCAAAGGGCTTTCTTTCACACACAAAGACGAGTTGAACCTGATTCTGGTGATAAAACGAGCTAAAAAACACTCAGCAAAAGGATGGCCCTTGCGCCAAGGGAGTCTTGTCTCTTGGCCATGGAAGCCTGGCTGTGCTTTCTTTAATGGACGGCTTTTGTCCAATACTGCCTGCGTAACTTTGGGCATGCCAAGCCACGGCCTTATGCTTTGCGGTAGTCCTTAAGTATCAAGGTATCGGCTGAAGCCACAGCTAGCCAAAAGTGTCAACGCCTTGGAGCATGTTATGAGGATGACTCTGGCTTCCCATGTTGACTAGAGACACGAGGGGTTGGCAATGCTCACTGCGCTCGGTTCCAAGCCTCCACAACAAAATCAAAAGCAAGGCGCTTCCGGGAAGCGTGGCTTTCTTTGGAGGATGCGGGCATTGATCCCGCTACCTCTCGCATGCTAATCGAGCGCTCTACCACTTGAGCTAATCCCCCTTTGCTGGAGGCTCTTATTTGTGTTATGGCTGATCCCTGCTCTCTCATGTGCTATGGGCAATAAATGCAGGTTTCAAAAACTAGAGACAGGAGGGGTTGGCAATGCTCAATGCTCACTGCGCTCGGTTCCGAGCCTCCACAACAAAATCAAAAGCAAGGCGCTTGCAGGAAGCGTGGCTTTCTTTGGAGGATGCGGGCATTGATCCCGCTACCTCTCGAATGCAAATCGAGCGCTCTACCATTTGAGCTAATCCCCCATTGCTGGAGGCTCTTATTTGTGTTATGGCTGATCCCTGCTCTCTCATGTGCTATGCGCAATAAATGCAGGTTTCAAAAACAGTCACACCGACTGACCAATAAACCCCTAGTGCTTTGACGCATTCCACCAGACTTGAAATGTGGGCAGTGAGCTACCCGAGGGGCTCTAAACACAAAGAGGACGTAATTGCATTGGCCGGGAATCGAACCCGGGCCTCCCGCGTGGCAGGCGAGAATTCTACCACTGAACCACCAATGCTCCACACGCACGCAACTGCTGTCAACCTCGCTCAGCCGGGCCTAGGAGAGTCCAGCTTTCGTCCACCGTTACCATCTCTGTGAAGGCATTCGCATGTGGGTCAAGTTCACCCAAAGATGCTCCTCCTCTCGAAAGCCAATTAAATCCTGGTTTTATGGAAAACTTTCCAACAGCAGGAGCAGAGTGGCGCAGCGGAAGCGTGCTGGGCCCATAACCCAGAGGTCGATGGATCGAAACCATCCTCTGCTAAGTTGTATTTTCTTATGCCAATCGATATTTGCTTGCTTGAGCAAAGGGCTTTCTTTCACACACAAAGACGAGTTGAACCTGATTCTGGTGATAAAACGAGCTAAAAAACACTCAGCAAAAGGATGGCCCTTGCGCCAAGGCAGTCTTGTCTCTTGGCCATGGAAGCCTGGCTGTGCTTTCTTTAATGGACGGCTTTTGTCCAATACTGCCTGCGTAACTTTGGGCATGCCAAGCCACGGCCTTATGCTTTGCGGTAGTCCTTAAGTATCAAGGTATCGGCTGAAGCCACAGCTAGCCAAAAGTGTCAACGCCTTGGAGCATGTTATGAGGATGACTCTGGCTTCCCATGTTGACTAGAGACACGAGGGGTTGGCAATGCTCACTGCGCTCGGTTCCAAGCCTCCACAACAAAATCAAAAGCAAGGCGCTTCCGGGAAGCGTGGCTTTCTTTGGAGGATGCGGGCATTGATCTCGCTACCTCTCGCATGCTAAGCGAGCGCTCTACCACTTGAGCTAATCCCCCTTTGCTGGAGGCTCTTATTTGTGTTATGGCTGATCCCTGCTCTCTCATGTGCTATGGGCAATAAATGCAGGTTTCAAAAACTAGAGACAGGAGGGGTTGGCAATGCTCAATGCTCACTGCGCTCGGTTCCGAGCCTCCACAACAAAATCAAAAGCAAGGCGCTTGCAGGAAGCGTGGCTTTCTTTGGAGGATGCGGGCATTGATCCCACTACCTCTCGAATGCAAATCGAGCGCTCTACCATTTGAGCTAATCCCCCATTGCTGGAGGCTTTTATTTGTGTTATGGCTGATCCCTGCTCTCTCATGTGCTATGCGCAATAAATGCAGGTTTCAAAAACAGTCACACCGACTGACCAATAAACCCCTAGTGCTTTGACGCATTCCACCAGACTTGAAATGTGGGCAGTGAGCTACCCGAGGGGCTCTAAACACAAAGAGGACGTAATTGCATTGGCCGGGAATCGAACCCGGGCCTCCCGCGTGGCAGGCGAGAATTCTACCACTGAACCACCAATGCTCCACACGCACGCAACTGCTGTCAACCTCGCTCAGCCGGGCCTAGGAGAGTCCAGCTTTCGTCCACCGTTACCATCTCTGTGAAGGCATTCGCATGTGGGTCAAGTTCACCCAAAGATGCTCCTCCTCTCGAAAGCCAATTAAATCCTGGTTTTATGGAAAACTTTCCAACAGCAGGAGCAGAGTGGCGCAGCGGAAGCGTGCTGGGCCCATAACCCAGAGGTCGATGGATCGAAACCATCCTCTGCTAAGTTGTATTTTCTTATGCCAATCGATATTTGCTTGCTTGAGCAAAGGGCTTTCTTTCACACACAAAGACGAGTTGAACCTGATTCTGGTGATAAAACGAGCTAAAAAACACTCAGCAAAAGGATGGCCCTTGCGCCAAGGGAGTCTTGTCTCTTGGCCATGGAAGCCTGGCTGTGCTTTCTTTAATGGACGGCTTTTGTCCAATACTGCCTGCGTAACTTTGGGCATGCCAAGCCACGGCCTTATGCTTTGCGGTAGTCCTTAAGTATCAAGGTATCGGCTGAAGCCACAGCTAGCCAAAAGTGTCAACGCCTTGGAGCATGTTATGAGGATGACTCTGGCTTCCCATGTTGACTAGAGACACGAGGGGTTGGCAATGCTCACTGCGCTCGGTTCCAAGCCTCCACAACAAAATCAAAAGCAAGGCGCTTCCGGGAAGCGTGGCTTTCTTTGGAGGATGCGGGCATTGATCCCGCTACCTCTCGCATGCTAATCGAGCGCTCTACCACTTGAGCTAATCCCCCTTTGCTGGAGGCTCTTATTTGTGTTATGGCTGATCCCTGCTCTCTCATGTGCTATGGGCAATAAATGCAGGTTTCAAAAACTAGAGACAGGAGGGGTTGGCAATGCTCAATGCTCACTGCGCTCGGTTCCGAGCCTCCACAACAAAATCAAAAGCAAGGCGCTTGCAGGAAGCGTGGCTTTCTTTGGAGGATGCGGGCATTGATCCCGCTACCTCTCGAACGCAAATCGAGCGCTCTACCATTTGAGCTAATCCCCCATTGCTGGAGGCTCTTATTTGTGTTATGGCTGATCCCTGCTCTCTCATGTGCTATGCGCAATAAATGCAGGTTTCAAAAACAGTCACACCGACTGACCAATAAACCCCTAGTGCTTTGACGCATTCCACCAGACTTGAAATGTGGGCAGTGAGCTACCCGAGGGGCTCTAAACACAAAGAGGACGTAATTGCATTGGCCGGGAATCGAACCCGGGCCTCCCGCGTGGCAGGCGAGAATTCTACCACTGAACCACCAATGCTCCACACGCACGCAACTGCTGTCAACCTCGCTCAGCCGGGCCTAGGAGAGTCCAGCTTTCGTCCACCGTTACCATCTCTGTGAAGGCATTCGCATGTGGGTCAAGTTCACCCAAAGATGCTCCTCCTCTCGAAAGCCAATTAAATCCTGGTTTTATGGAAAACTTTCCAACAGCAGGAGCAGAGTGGCGCAGCGGAAGCGTGCTGGGCCCATAACCCAGAGGTCGATGGATCGAAACCATCCTCTGCTAAGTTGTATTTTCTTATGCCAATCGATATTTGCTTGCTTGAGCAAAGGGCTTTCTTTCACACACAAAGACGAGTTGAACCTGATTCTGGTGATAAAACGAGCTAAAAAACACTCAGCAAAAGGATGGCCCTTGCGCCAAGGCAGTCTTGTCTCTTGGCCATGGAAGCCTGGCTGTGCTTTCTTTAATGGACGGCTTTTGTCCAATACTGCCTGCGTAACTTTGGGCATGCCAAGCCACGGCCTTATGCTTTGCGGTAGTCCTTAAGTATCAAGGTATCGGCTGAAGCCACAGCTAGCCAAAAGTGTCAACGCCTTGGAGCATGTTATGAGGATGACTCTGGCTTCCCATGTTGACTAGAGACACGAGGGGTTGGCAATGCTCACTGCGCTCGGTTCCAAGCCTCCACAACAAAATCAAAAGCAAGGCGCTTCCGGGAAGCGTGGCTTTCTTTGGAGGATGCGGGCATTGATCCCGCTACCTCTCGCATGCTAAGCGAGCGCTCTACCACTTGAGCTAATCCCCCTTTGCTGGAGGCTCTTATTTGTGTTATGGCTGATCCCTGCTCTCTCATGTGCTATGGGCAATAAATGCAGGTTTCAAAAACTAGAGACAGGAGGGGTTGGCAATGCTCAATGCTCACTGCGCTCGGTTCCGAGCCTCCACAACAAAATCAAAAGCAAGGCGCTTGCAGGAAGCGTGGCTTTCTTTGGAGGATGCGGGCATTGATCCCACTACCTCTCGAATGCAAATCGAGCGCTCTACCATTTGAGCTAATCCCCCATTGCTGGAGGCTTTTATTTGTGTTATGGCTGATCCCTGCTCTCTCATGTGCTATGCGCAATAAATGCAGGTTTCAAAAACAGTCACACCGACTGACCAATAAACCCCTAGTGCTTTGACGCATTCCACCAGACTTGAAATGTGGGCAGTGAGCTACCCGAGGGGCTCTAAACACAAAGAGGACGTAATTGCATTGGCCGGGAATCGAACCCGGGCCTCCCGCGTGGCAGGCGAGAATTCTACCACTGAACCACCAATGCTCCACACGCACGCAACTGCTGTCAACCTCGCTCAGCCGGGCCTAGGAGAGTCCAGCTTTCGTCCACCGTTACCATCTCTGTGAAGGCATTCGCATGTGGGTCAAGTTCACCCAAAGATGCTCCTCCTCTCGAAAGCCAATTAAATCCTGGTTTTATGGAAAACTTTCCAACAGCAGGAGCAGAGTGGCGCAGCGGAAGCGTGCTGGGCCCATAACCCAGAGGTCGATGGATCGAAACCATCCTCTGCTAAGTTGTATTTTCTTATGCCAATCGATATTTGCTTGCTTGAGCAAAGGGCTTTCTTTCACACACAAAGACGAGTTGAACCTGATTCTGGTGATAAAACGAGCTAAAAAACACTCAGCAAAAGGATGGCCCTTGCGCCAAGGGAGTCTTGTCTCTTGGCCATGGAAGCCTGGCTGTGCTTTCTTTAATGGACGGCTTTTGTCCAATACTGCCTGCGTAACTTTGGGCATGCCAAGCCACGGCCTTATGCTTTGCGGTAGTCCTTAAGTATCAAGGTATCGGCTGAAGCCACAGCTAGCCAAAAGTGTCAACGCCTTGGAGCATGTTATGAGGATGACTCTGGCTTCCCATGTTGACTAGAGACACGAGGGGTTGGCAATGCTCACTGCGCTCGGTTCCAAGCCTCCACAACAAAATCAAAAGCAAGGCGCTTCCGGGAAGCGGGCCTTTCTTTGGAGGATGCGGGCATTGATCCCGCTACCTCTCGCATGCTAAGCGAGCGCTCTACCACTTGAGCTAATCCCCCTTTGCTGGAGGCTCTTATTTGTGTTATGGCTGATCCCTGCTCTCTCATGTGCTATGGGCAATAAATGCAGGTTTCAAAAACTAGAGACAGGAGGGGTTGGCAATGCTCAATGCTCACTGCGCTCGGTTCCGAGCCTCCACAACAAAATCAAAAGCAAGGCGCTTGCAGGAAGCGTGGCTTTCTTTGGAGGATGCGGGCATTGATCCCGCTACCTCTCGAATGCAAATCGAGCGCTCTACCATTTGAGCTAATCCCCCATTGCTGGAGGCTCTTATTTGTGTTATGGCTGATCCCTGCTCTCTCATGTGCTATGCGCAATAAATGCAGGTTTCAAAAACAGTCACACCGACTGACCAATAAACCCCTAGTGCTTTGACGCATTCCACCAGACTTGAAATGTGGGCAGTGAGCTACCCGAGGGGCTCTAAACACAAAGAGGACGTAATTGCATTGGCCGGGAATCGAACCCGGGCCTCCCGCGTGGCAGGCGAGAATTCTACCACTGAACCACCAATGCTCCACACGCACGCAACTGCTGTCAACCTCGCTCAGCCGGGCCTAGGAGAGTCCAGCTTTCGTCCACCGTTACCATCTCTGTGAAGGCATTCGCATGTGGGTCAAGTTCACCCAAAGATGCTCCTCCTCTCGAAAGCCAATTAAATCCTGGTTTTATGGAAAACTTTCCAACAGCAGGAGCAGAGTGGCGCAGCGGAAGCGTGCTGGGCCCATAACCCAGAGGTCGATGGATCGAAACCATCCTCTGCTAAGTTGTATTTTCTTATGCCAATCGATATTTGCTTGCTTGAGCAAAGGGCTTTCTTTCACACACAAAGACGAGTTGAACCTGATTCTGGTGATAAAACGAGCTAAAAAACACTCAGCAAAAGGATGGCCCTTGCGCCAAGGCAGTCTTGTCTCTTGGCCATGGAAGCCTGGCTGTGCTTTCTTTAATGGACGGCTTTTGTCCAATACTGCCTGCGTAACTTTGGGCATGCCAAGCCACGGCCTTATGCTTTGCGGTAGTCCTTAAGTATCAAGGTATCGGCTGAAGCCACAGCTAGCCAAAAGTGTCAACGCCTTGGAGCATGTTATGAGGATGACTCTGGCTTCCCATGTTGACTAGAGACACGAGGGGTTGGCAATGCTCACTGCGCTCGGTTCCAAGCCTCCACAACAAAATCAAAAGCAAGGCGCTTCCGGGAAGCGTGGCTTTCTTTGGAGGATGCGGGCATTGATCCCGCTACCTCTCGCATGCTAAGCGAGCGCTCTACCACTTGAGCTAATCCCCCTTTGCTGGAGGCTCTTATTTGTGTTATGGCTGATCCCTGCTCTCTCATGTGCTATGGGCAATAAATGCAGGTTTCAAAAACTAGAGACAGGAGGGGTTGGCAATGCTCAATGCTCACTGCGCTCGGTTCCGAGCCTCCACAACAAAATCAAAAGCAAGGCGCTTGCAGGAAGCGTGGCTTTCTTTGGAGGATGCGGGCATTGATCCCACTACCTCTCGAATGCAAATCGAGCGCTCTACCATTTGAGCTAATCCCCCATTGCTGGAGGCTTTTATTTGTGTTATGGCTGATCCCTGCTCTCTCATGTGCTATGCGCAATAAATGCAGGTTTCAAAAACAGTCACACCGACTGACCAATAAACCCCTAGTGCTTTGACGCATTCCACCAGACTTGAAATGTGGGCAGTGAGCTACCCGAGGGGCTCTAAACACAAAGAGGACGTAATTGCATTGGCCGGGAATCGAACCCGGGCCTCCCGCGTGGCAGGCGAGAATTCTACCACTGAACCACCAATGCTCCACACGCACGCAACTGCTGTCAACCTCGCTCAGCCGGGCCTAGGAGAGTCCAGCTTTCGTCCACCGTTACCATCTCTGTGAAGGCATTCGCATGTGGGTCAAGTTCACCCAAAGATGCTCCTCCTCTCGAAAGCCAATTAAATCCTGGTTTTATGGAAAACTTTCCAACAGCAGGAGCAGAGTGGCGCAGCGGAAGCGTGCTGGGCCCATAACCCAGAGGTCGATGGATCGAAACCATCCTCTGCTAAGTTGTATTTTCTTATGCCAATCGATATTTGCTTGCTTGAGCAAAGGGCTTTCTTTCACACACAAAGACGAGTTGAACCTGATTCTGGTGATAAAACGAGCTAAAAAACACTCAGCAAAAGGATGGCCCTTGCGCCAAGGGAGTCTTGTCTCTTGGCCATGGAAGCCTGGCTGTGCTTTCTTTAATGGACGGCTTTTGTCCAATACTGCCTGCGTAACTTTGGGCATGCCAAGCCACGGCCTTATGCTTTGCGGTAGTCCTTAAGTATCAAGGTATCGGCTGAAGCCACAGCTAGCCAAAAGTGTCAACGCCTTGGAGCATGTTATGAGGATGACTCTGGCTTCCCATGTTGACTAGAGACACGAGGGGTTGGCAATGCTCACTGCGCTCGGTTCCAAGCCTCCACAACAAAATCAAAAGCAAGGCGCTTCCGGGAAGCGTGGCTTTCTTTGGAGGATGCGGGCATTGATCCCGCTACCTCTCGCATGCTAAGCGAGCGCTCTACCACTTGAGCTAATCCCCCTTTGCTGGAGGCTCTTATTTGTGTTATGGCTGATCCCTGCTCTCTCATGTGCTATGGGCAATAAATGCAGGTTTCAAAAACTAGAGACAGGAGGGGTTGGCAATGCTCAATGCTCACTGCGCTCGGTTCCGAGCCTCCACAACAAAATCAAAAGCAAGGCGCTTGCAGGAAGCGTGGCTTTCTTTGGAGGATGCGGGCATTGATCCCGCTACCTCTCGAATGCAAATCGAGCGCTCTACCATTTGAGCTAATCCCCCATTGCTGGAGGCTCTTATTTGTGTTATGGCTGATCCCTGCTCTCTCATGTGCTATGCGCAATAAATGCAGGTTTCAAAAACAGTCACACCGACTGACCAATAAACCCCTAGTGCTTTGACGCATTCCACCAGACTTGAAATGTGGGCAGTGAGCTACCCGAGGGGCTCTAAACACAAAGAGGACGTAATTGCATTGGCCGGGAATCGAACCCGGGCCTCCCGCGTGGCAGGCGAGAATTCTACCACTGAACCACCAATGCTCCACACGCACCCAACTGCTGTCAACCTCGCTCAGCCGGGCCTAGGAGAGTCCAGCTTTCGTCCACCGTTACCATCTCTGTGAAGGCATTCGCATGTGGGTCAAGTTCACCCAAAGATGCTCCTCCTCTCGAAAGCCAATTAAATCCTGGTTTTATGGAAAACTTTCCAACAGCAGGAGCAGAGTGGCGCAGCGGAAGCGTGCTGGGCCCATAACCCAGAGGTCGATGGATCGAAACCATCCTCTGCTAAGTTGTATTTTCTTATGCCAATCGATATTTGCTTGCTTGAGCAAAGGGCTTTCTTTCACACACAAAGACGAGTTGAACCTGATTCTGGTGATAAAACGAGCTAAAAAACACTCAGCAAAAGGATGGCCCTTGCGCCAAGGGAGTCTTGTCTCTTGGCCATGGAAGCCTGGCTGTGCTTTCTTTAATGGACGGCTTTTGTCCAATACTGCCTGCGTAACTTTGGGCATGCCAAGCCACGGCCTTATGCTTTGCGGTAGTCCTTAAGTATCAAGGTATCGGCTGAAGCCACAGCTAGCCAAAAGTGTCAACGCCTTGGAGCATGTTATGAGGATGACTCTGGCTTCCCATGTTGACTAGAGACACGAGGGGTTGGCAATGCTCACTGCGCTCGGTTCCAAGCCTCCACAACAAAATCAAAAGCAAGGCGCTTCCGGGAAGCGTGGCTTTCTTTGGAGGATGCGGGCATTGATCTCGCTACCTCTCGCATGCTAAGCGAGCGCTCTACCACTTGAGCTAATCCCCCTTTGCTGGAGGCTCTTATTTGTGTTATGGCTGATCCCTGCTCTCTCATGTGCTATGGGCAATAAATGCAGGTTTCAAAAACTAGAGACAGGAGGGGTTGGCAATGCTCAATGCTCACTGCGCTCGGTTCCGAGCCTCCACAACAAAATCAAAAGCAAGGCGCTTGCAGGAAGCGTGGCTTTCTTTGGAGGATGCGGGCATTGATCCCACTACCTCTCGAATGCAAATCGAGCGCTCTACCATTTGAGCTAATCCCCCATTGCTGGAGGCTTTTATTTGTGTTATGGCTGATCCCTGCTCTCTCATGTGCTATGCGCAATAAATGCAGGTTTCAAAAACAGTCACACCGACTGACCAATAAACCCCTAGTGCTTTGACGCATTCCACCAGACTTGAAATGTGGGCAGTGAGCTACCCGAGGGGCTCTAAACACAAAGAGGACGTAATTGCATTGGCCGGGAATCGAACCCGGGCCTCCCGCGTGGCAGGCGAGAATTCTACCACTGAACCACCAATGCTCCACACGCACGCAACTGCTGTCAACCTCGCTCAGCCGGGCCTAGGAGAGTCCAGCTTTCGTCCACCGTTACCATCTCTGTGAAGGCATTCGCATGTGGGTCAAGTTCACCCAAAGATGCTCCTCCTCTCGAAAGCCAATTAAATCCTGGTTTTATGGAAAACTTTCCAACAGCAGGAGCAGAGTGGCGCAGCGGAAGCGTGCTGGGCCCATAACCCAGAGGTCGATGGATCGAAACCATCCTCTGCTAAGTTGTATTTTCTTATGCCAATCGATATTTGCTTGCTTGAGCAAAGGGCTTTCTTTCACACACAAAGACGAGTTGAACCTGATTCTGGTGATAAAACGAGCTAAAAAACACTCAGCAAAAGGATGGCCCTTGCGCCAAGGGAGTCTTGTCTCTTGGCCATGGAAGCCTGGCTGTGCTTTCTTTAATGGACGGCTTTTGTCCAATACTGCCTGCGTAACTTTGGGCATGCCAAGCCACGGCCTTATGCTTTGCGGTAGTCCTTAAGTATCAAGGTATCGGCTGAAGCCACAGCTAGCCAAAAGTGTCAACGCCTTGGAGCATGTTATGAGGATGACTCTGGCTTCCCATGTTGACTAGAGACACGAGGGGTTGGCAATGCTCACTGCGCTCGGTTCCAAGCCTCCACAACAAAATCAAAAGCAAGGCGCTTCCGGGAAGCGTGGCTTTCTTTGGAGGATGCGGGCATTGATCCCGCTACCTCTCGCATGCTAATCGAGCGCTCTACCACTTGAGCTAATCCCCCTTTGCTGGAGGCTCTTATTTGTGTTATGGCTGATCCCTGCTCTCTCATGTGCTATGGGCAATAAATGCAGGTTTCAAAAACTAGAGACAGGAGGGGTTGGCAATGCTCAATGCTCACTGCGCTCGGTTCCGAGCCTCCACAACAAAATCAAAAGCAAGGCGCTTGCAGGAAGCGTGGCTTTCTTTGGAGGATGCGGGCATTGATCCCGCTACCTCTCGAATGCAAATCGAGCGCTCTACCATTTGAGCTAATCCCCCATTGCTGGAGGCTCTTATTTGTGTTATGGCTGATCCCTGCTCTCTCATGTGCTATGCGCAATAAATGCAGGTTTCAAAAACAGTCACACCGACTGACCAATAAACCCCTAGTGCTTTGACGCATTCCACCAGACTTGAAATGTGGGCAGTGAGCTACCCGAGGGGCTCTAAACACAAAGAGGACGTAATTGCATTGGCCGGGAATCGAACCCGGGCCTCCCGCGTGGCAGGCGAGAATTCTACCACTGAACCACCAATGCTCCACACGCACCCAACTGCTGTCAACCTCGCTCAGCCGGGCCTAGGAGAGTCCAGCTTTCGTCCACCGTTACCATCTCTGTGAAGGCATTCGCATGTGGGTCAAGTTCACCCAAAGATGCTCCTCCTCTCGAAAGCCAATTAAATCCTGGTTTTATGGAAAACTTTCCAACAGCAGGAGCAGAGTGGCGCAGCGGAAGCGTGCTGGGCCCATAACCCAGAGGTCGATGGATCGAAACCATCCTCTGCTAAGTTGTATTTTCTTATGCCAATCGATATTTGCTTGCTTGAGCAAAGGGCTTTCTTTCACACACAAAGACGAGTTGAACCTGATTCTGGTGATAAAACGAGCTAAAAAACACTCAGCAAAAGGATGGCCCTTGCGCCAAGGGAGTCTTGTCTCTTGGCCATGGAAGCCTGGCTGTGCTTTCTTTAATGGACGGCTTTTGTCCAATACTGCCTGCGTAACTTTGGGCATGCCAAGCCACGGCCTTATGCTTTGCGGTAGTCCTTAAGTATCAAGGTATCGGCTGAAGCCACAGCTAGCCAAAAGTGTCAACGCCTTGGAGCATGTTATGAGGATGACTCTGGCTTCCCATGTTGACTAGAGACACGAGGGGTTGGCAATGCTCACTGCGCTCGGTTCCAAGCCTCCACAACAAAATCAAAAGCAAGGCGCTTCCGGGAAGCGTGGCTTTCTTTGGAGGATGCGGGCATTGATCCCGCTACCTCTCGCATGCTAATCGAGCGCTCTACCACTTGAGCTAATCCCCCTTTGCTGGAGGCTCTTATTTGTGTTATGGCTGATCCCTGCTCTCTCATGTGCTATGGGCAATAAATGCAGGTTTCAAAAACTAGAGACAGGAGGGGTTGGCAATGCTCAATGCTCACTGCGCTCGGTTCCGAGCCTCCACAACAAAATCAAAAGCAAGGCGCTTGCAGGAAGCGTGGCTTTCTTTGGAGGATGCGGGCATTGATCCCGCTACCTCTCGAATGCAAATCGAGCGCTCTACCATTTGAGCTAATCCCCCATTGCTGGAGGCTCTTATTTGTGTTATGGCTGATCCCTGCTCTCTCATGTGCTATGCGCAATAAATGCAGGTTTCAAAAACAGTCACACCGACTGACCAATAAACCCCTAGTGCTTTGACGCATTCCACCAGACTTGAAATGTGGGCAGTGAGCTACCCGAGGGGCTCTAAACACAAAGAGGACGTAATTGCATTGGCCGGGAATCGAACCCGGGCCTCCCGCGTGGCAGGCGAGAATTCTACCACTGAACCACCAATGCTCCACACGCACGCAACTGCTGTCAACCTCGCTCAGCCGGGCCTAGGAGAGTCCAGCTTTCGTCCACCGTTACCATCTCTGTGAAGGCATTCGCATGTGGGTCAAGTTCACCCAAAGATGCTCCTCCTCTCGAAAGCCAATTAAATCCTGGTTTTATGGAAAACTTTCCAACAGCAGGAGCAGAGTGGCGCAGCGGAAGCGTGCTGGGCCCATAACCCAGAGGTCGATGGATCGAAACCATCCTCTGCTAAGTTGTATTTTCTTATGCCAATCGATATTTGCTTGCTTGAGCAAAGGGCTTTCTTTCACACACAAAGACGAGTTGAACCTGATTCTGGTGATAAAACGAGCTAAAAAACACTCAGCAAAAGGATGGCCCTTGCGCCAAGGCAGTCTTGTCTCTTGGCCATGGAAGCCTGGCTGTGCTTTCTTTAATGGACGGCTTTTGTCCAATACTGCCTGCGTAACTTTGGGCATGCCAAGCCACGGCCTTATGCTTTGCGGTAGTCCTTAAGTATCAAGGTATCGGCTGAAGCCACAGCTAGCCAAAAGTGTCAACGCCTTGGAGCATGTTATGAGGATGACTCTGGCTTCCCATGTTGACTAGAGACATGAGGGGTTGGCAATGCTCACTGCGCTCGGTTCCAAGCCTCCACAACAAAATCAAAAGCAAGGCGCTTCCGGGAAGCGTGGCTTTCTTTGGAGGATGCGGGCATTGATCCCGCTACCTCTCGCATGCTAAGCGAGCGCTCTACCACTTGAGCTAATCCCCCTTTGCTGGAGGCTCTTATTTGTGTTATGGCTGATCCCTGCTCTCTCATGTGCTATGGGCAATAAATGCAGGTTTCAAAAACTAGAGACAGGAGGGGTTGGCAATGCTCAATGCTCACTGCGCTCGGTTCCGAGCCTCCACAACAAAATCAAAAGCAAGGCGCTTGCGGGAAGCGTGGCTTTCTTTGGAGGATGCGGGCATTGATCCCGCTACCTCTCGAATGCAAATCGAGCGCTCTACCATTTGAGCTAATCCCCCATTGCTGGAGGCTCTTATTTGTGTTATGGCTGATGCCTGCTCTCTCATGTGCTATGCGCAATAAATGCAGGTTTCATAAACAGTCACACCGACTGACCAATAAACCCCTAGTGCTTTGACGCATTCCACCAGACTTGAAATGAGGGCAGTGAGCTACCCGAGGGGCTCTAAACACAAAGAGGACGTAATTGCATTGGCCGGGAATCGAACCCGGGCCTCCCGCGTGGCAGGCGAGAATTCTACCACTGAACCACCAATGCTCCACACGCACGCAACTGCTGTCAACCTCGCTCAGCCGGGCCTAGGAGAGTCCAGCTTTCGTCCACCGTTACCATCTCTGTGAAGGCATTCGCATGTGGGTCAAGTTCACCCAAAGATGCTCCTCCTCTCGAAAGCCAATTAAATCCTGGTTTTATGGAAAACTTTCCAACAGCAGGAGCAGAGTGGCGCAGCGGAAGCGTGCTGGGCCCATAACCCAGAGGTCGATGGATCGAAACCATCCTCTGCTAAGTTGTATTTTCTTATGCCAATCGATATTTGCTTGCTTGAGCAAAGGGCTTTCTTTCACACACAAAGACGAGTTGAACCTGATTCTGGTGATAAAACGAGCTAAAAAACACTCAGCAAAAGGATGGCTCTTGCGCCAAGGGAGTCTTGTCTCTTGGCCATGGAAGCCTGGCTGTGCTTTCTTTAATGGACGGCTTTTGTCCAATACTGCCTGCGTAACTTTGGGCATGCCAAGCCACGGCCTTATGCTTTGCGGTAGTCCTTAAGTATCAAGGTATCGGCTGAAGCCACAGCTAGCCAAAAGTGTCAACGCCTTGGAGCATGTTATGAGGATGACTCTGGCTTCCCATGTTGACTAGAGACACGAGGGGTTGGCAATGCTCACTGCGCTCGGTTCCAAGCCTCCACAACAAAATCAAAAGCAAGGCGCTTCCGGGAAGCGTGGCTTTCTTTGGAGGATGCGGGCATTGATCCCGCTACCTCTCGCATGCTAAGCGAGCGCTCTACCACTTGAGCTAATCCCCCTTTGCTGGAGGCTCTTATTTGTGTTATGGCTGATCCCTGCTCTCTCATGTGCTATGGGCAATAAATGCAGGTTTCAAAAACTAGAGACAGGAGGGGTTGGCAATGCTCAATGCTCACTGCGCTCGGTTCCGAGCCTCCACAACAAAATCAAAAGCAAGGCGCTTGCAGGAAGCGTGGCTTTCTTTGGAGGATGCGGGCATTGATCCCGCTACCTCTCGAATGCAAATCGAGCGCTCTACCATTTGAGCTAATCCCCCATTGCTGGAGGCTCTTATTTGTGTTATGGCTGATCCCTGCTCTCTCATGTGCTATGCGCAATAAATGCAGGTTTCAAAAACAGTCACACCGACTGACCAATAAACCCCTAGTGCTTTGACGCATTCCACCAGACTTGAAATGTGGGCAGTGAGCTACCCGAGGGGCTCTAAACACAAAGAGGACGTAATTGCATTGGCCGGGAATCGAACCCGGGCCTCCCGCGTGGCAGGCGAGAATTCTACCACTGAACCACCAATGCTCCACACGCACGCAACTGCTGTCAACCTCGCTCAGCCGGGCCTAGGAGAGTCCAGCTTTCGTCCACCGTTACCATCTCTGTGAAGGCATTCGCATGTGGGTCAAGTTCACCCAAAGATGCTCCTCCTCTCGAAAGCCAATTAAATCCTGGTTTTATGGAAAACTTTCCAACAGCAGGAGCAGAGTGGCGCAGCGGAAGCGTGCTGGGCCCATAACCCAGAGGTCGATGGATTGAAACCATCCTCTGCTAAGTTGTATTTTCTTATGCCAATCGATATTTGCTTGCTTGAGCAAAGGGCTTTCTTTCACACACAAAGACGAGTTGAACCTGATTCTGGTGATAAAACGAGCTAAAAAACACTCAGCAAAAGGATGGCCCTTGCGCCAAGGGAGTCTTGTCTCTTGGCCATGGAAGCCTGGCTGTGCTTTCTTTAATGGACGGCTTTTGTCCAATACTGCCTGCGTAACTTTGGGCATGCCAAGCCACGGCCTTATGCTTTGCGGTAGTCCTTAAGTATCAAGGTATCGGCTGAAGCCACAGCTAGCCAAAAGTGTCAACGCC
This sequence comes from Pelophylax lessonae, assembly GCF_965119305.1. NCBI lineage: Eukaryota > Metazoa > Chordata > Amphibia > Anura > Ranidae > Pelophylax > Pelophylax lessonae. The sequence goes on from NW_028120010.1 coordinate 48,839, forward strand.
TTGGAGCATGTTATGAGGATGACTCTGGCTTCCCATGTTGACTAGAGACACGAGGGGTTGGCAATGCTCACTGCGCTCGGTTCCAAGCCTCCACAACAAAATCAAAAGCAAGGCGCTTCCGGGAAGCGTGGCTTTCTTTGGAGGATGCGGGCATTGATCCCGCTACCTCTCGCATGCTAAGCGAGCGCTCTACCACTTGAGCTAATCCCCCTTTGCTGGAGGCTCTTATTTGTGTTATGGCTGATCCCTGCTCTCTCATGTGCTATGGGCAATAAATGCAGGTTTCAAAAACTAGAGACAGGAGGGGTTGGCAATGCTCAATGCTCACTGCGCTCGGTTCCGAGCCTCCACAACAAAATCAAAAGCAAGGCGCTTGCGGGAAGCGTGGCTTTCTTTGGAGGATGCGGGCATTGATCCCGCTACCTCTCGAATGCAAATCGAGCGCTCTACCATTTGAGCTAATCCCCCATTGCTGGAGGCTCTTATTTGTGTTATGGCTGATCCCTGCTCTCTCATGTGCTATGCGCAATAAATGCAGGTTTCAAAAACAGTCACACCGACTGACCAATAAACCCCTAGTGCTTTGACGCATTCCACCAGACTTGAAATGAGGGCAGTGAGCTACCCGAGGGGCTCTAAACACAAAGAGGACGTAATTGCATTGGCCGGGAATCGAACCCGGGCCTCCCGCGTGGCAGGCGAGAATTCTACCACTGAACCACCAATGCTCCACACGCACGCAACTGCTGTCAACCTCGCTCAGCCGGGCCTAGGAGAGTCCAGCTTTCGTCCACCGTTACCATCTCTGTGAAGGCATTCGCATGTGGGTCAAGTTCACCCAAAGATGCTCCTCCTCTCGAAAGCCAATTAAATCCTGGTTTTATGGAAAACTTTCCAACAGCAGGAGCAGAGTGGCGCAGCGGAAGCGTGCTGGGCCCATAACCCAGAGGTCGATGGATCGAAACCATCCTCTGCTAAGTTGTATTTTCTTATGCCAATCGATATTTGCTTGCTTGAGCAAAGGGCTTTCTTTCACACACAAAGACGAGTTGAACCTGATTCTGGTGATAAAACGAGCTAAAAAACACTCAGCAAAAGGATGGCTCTTGCGCCAAGGGAGTCTTGTCTCTTGGCCATGGAAGCCTGGCTGTGCTTTCTTTAATGGACGGCTTTTGTCCAATACTGCCTGCGTAACTTTGGGCATGCCAAGCCACGGCCTTATGCTTTGCGGTAGTCCTTAAGTATCAAGGTATCGGCTGAAGCCACAGCTAGCCAAAAGTGTCAACGCCTTGGAGCATGTTATGAGGATGACTCTGGCTTCCCATGTTGACTAGAGACACGAGGGGTTGGCAATGCTCACTGCGCTCGGTTCCAAGCCTCCACAACAAAATCAAAAGCAAGGCGCTTCCGGGAAGCGTGGCTTTCTTTGGAGGATGCGGGCATTGATCCCGCTACCTCTCGCATGCTAAGCGAGCGCTCTACCACTTGAGCTAATCCCCCTTTGCTGGAGGCTCTTATTTGTGTTATGGCTGATCCCTGCTCTCTCATGTGCTATGGGCAATAAATGCAGGTTTCAAAAACTAGAGACAGGAGGGGTTGGCAATGCTCAATGCTCACTGCGCTCGGTTCCGAGCCTCCACAACAAAATCAAAAGCAAGGCGCTTGCAGGAAGCGTGGCTTTCTTTGGAGGATGCGGGCATTGATCCCGCTACCTCTCGAATGCAAATCGAGCGCTCTACCATTTGAGCTAATCCCCCATTGCTGGAGGCTCTTATTTGTGTTATGGCTGATCCCTGCTCTCTCATGTGCTATGCGCAATAAATGCAGGTTTCAAAAACAGTCACACCGACTGACCAATAAACCCCTAGTGCTTTGACGCATTCCACCAGACTTGAAATGTGGGCAGTGAGCTACCCGAGGGGCTCTAAACACAAAGAGGACGTAATTGCATTGGCCGGGAATCGAACCCGGGCCTCCCGCGTGGCAGGCGAGAATTCTACCACTGAACCACCAATGCTCCACACGCACGCAACTGCTGTCAACCTCGCTCAGCCGGGCCTAGGAGAGTCCAGCTTTCGTCCACCGTTACCATCTCTGTGAAGGCATTCGCATGTGGGTCAAGTTCACCCAAAGATGCTCCTCCTCTCGAAAGCCAATTAAATCCTGGTTTTATGGAAAACTTTCCAACAGCAGGAGCAGAGTGGCGCAGCGGAAGCGTGCTGGGCCCATAACCCAGAGGTCGATGGATCGAAACCATCCTCTGCTAAGTTGTATTTTCTTATGCCAATCGATATTTGCTTGCTTGAGCAAAGGGCTTTCTTTCACACACAAAGACGAGTTGAACCTGATTCTGGTGATAAAACGAGCTAAAAAACACTCAGCAAAAGGATGGCCCTTGCGCCAAGGGAGTCTTGTCTCTTGGCCATGGAAGCCTGGCTGTGCTTTCTTTAATGGACGGCTTTTGTCCAATACTGCCTGCGTAACTTTGGGCATGCCAAGCCACGGCCTTATGCTTTGCGGTAGTCCTTAAGTATCAAGGTATCGGCTGAAGCCACAGCTAGCCAAAAGTGTCAACGCCTTGGAGCATGTTATGAGGATGACTCTGGCTTCCCATGTTGACTAGAGACACGAGGGGTTGGCAATGCTCACTGCGCTCGGTTCCAAGCCTCCACAACAAAATCAAAAGCAAGGCGCTTCCGGGAAGCGTGGCTTTCTTTGGAGGATGCGGGCATTGATCCCGCTACCTCTCGCATGCTAAGCGAGCGCTCTACCACTTGAGCTAATCCCCCTTTGCTGGAGGCTCTTATTTGTGTTATGGCTGATCCCTGCTCTCTCATGTGCTATGGGCAATAAATGCAGGTTTCAAAAACTAGAGACAGGAGGGGTTGGCAATGCTCAATGCTCACTGCGCTCGGTTCCGAGCCTCCACAACAAAATCAAAAGCAAGGCGCTTGCGGGAAGCGTGGCTTTCTTTGGAGGATGCGGGCATTGATCCCGCTACCTCTCGAATGCAAATCGAGCGCTCTACCATTTGAGCTAATCCCCCATTGCTGGAGGCTCTTATTTGTGTTATGGCTGATCCCTGCTCTCTCATGTGCTATGCGCAATAAATGCAGGTTTCAAAAACAGTCACACCGACTGACCAATAAACCCCTAGTGCTTTGACGCATTCCACCAGACTTGAAATGAGGGCAGTGAGCTACCCGAGGGGCTCTAAACACAAAGAGGACGTAATTGCATTGGCCGGGAATCGAACCCGGGCCTCCCGCGTGGCAGGCGAGAATTCTACCACTGAACCACCAATGCTCCACACGCACGCAACTGCTGTCAACCTCGCTCAGCCGGGCCTAGGAGAGTCCAGCTTTCGTCCACCGTTACCATCTCTGTGAAGGCATTCGCATGTGGGTCAAGTTCACCCAAAGATGCTCCTCCTCTCGAAAGCCAATTAAATCCTGGTTTTATGGAAAACTTTCCAACAGCAGGAGCAGAGTGGCGCAGCGGAAGCGTGCTGGGCCCATAACCCAGAGGTCGATGGATCGAAACCATCCTCTGCTAAGTTGTATTTTCTTATGCCAATCGATATTTGCTTGCTTGAGCAAAGGGCTTTCTTTCACACACAAAGACGAGTTGAACCTGATTCTGGTGATAAAACGAGCTAAAAAACACTCAGCAAAAGGATGGCCCTTGCGCCAAGGGAGTCTTGTCTCTTGGCCATGGAAGCCTGGCTGTGCTTTCTTTAATGGACGGCTTTTGTCCAATACTGCCTGCGTAACTTTGGGCATGCCAAGCCACGGCCTTATGCTTTGCGGTAGTCCTTAAGTATCAAGGTATCGGCTGAAGCCACAGCTAGCCAAAAGTGTCAACGCCTTGGAGCATGTTATGAGGATGACTCTGGCTTCCCATGTTGACTAGAGACACGAGGGGTTGGCAATGCTCACTGCGCTCGGTTCCAAGCCTCCACAACAAAATCAAAAGCAAGGCGCTTCCGGGAAGCGTGGCTTTCTTTGGAGGATGCGGGCATTGATCCCGCTACCTCTCGCATGCTAAGCGAGCGCTCTACCACTTGAGCTAATCCCCCTTTGCTGGAGGCTCTTATTTGTGTTATGACTGATCCCTGCTCTCTCATGTGCTATGGGCAATAAATGCAGGTTTCAAAAACTAGAGACAGGAGGGGTTGGCAATGCTCAATGCGCTCGGTTCCGAGCCTCCACAACAAAATCAAAAGCAAGGCGCTTGCAGGAAGCGTGGCTTTCTTTGGAGGATGCGGGCATTGATCCCACTACCTCTCGAATGCAAATCGAGCGCTCTACCATTTGAGCTAATCCCCCATTGCTGGAGGCTCTTATTTGTGTTATGGCTGATCCCTGCTCTCTCATGTGCTATGCGCAATAAATGCAGGTTTCAAAAACAGTCACACCGACTGACCAATAAACCCCTAGTGCTTTGACGCATTCCACCAGACTTGAAATGTGGGCAGTGAGCTACCCGAGGGGCTCTAAACACAAAGAGGACGTAATTGCATTGGCCGGGAATCGAACCCGGGCCTCCCGCGTGGCAGGCGAGAATTCTACCACTGAACCACCAATGCTCCACACGCACGCAACTGCTGTCAACCTCGCTCAGCCGGGCCTAGGAGAGTCCAGCTTTCGTCCACCGTTACCATCTCTGTGAAGGCATTCGCATGTGGGTCAAGTTCACCCAAAGATGCTCCTCCTCTCGAAAGCCAATTAAATCCTGGTTTTATGGAAAACTTTCCAACAGCAGGAGCAGAGTGGCGCAGCGGAAGCGTGCTGGGCCCATAACCCAGAGGTCGATGGATCGAAACCATCCTCTGCTAAGTTGTATTTTCTTATGCCAATCGATATTTGCTTGCTTGAGCAAAGGGCTTTCTTTCACACACAAAGACGAGTTGAACCTGATTCTGGTGATAAAACGAGCTAAAAAACACTCAGCAAAAGGATGGCCCTTGCGCCAAGGGAGTCTTGTCTCTTGGCCATGGAAGCCTGGCTGTGCTTTCTTTAATGGACGGCTTTTGTCCAATACTGCCTGCGTAACTTTGGGCATGCCAAGCCACGGCCTTATGCTTTGCGGTAGTCCTTAAGTATCAAGGTATCGGCTGAAGCCACAGCTAGCCAAAAGTGTCAACGCCTTGGAGCATGTTATGAGGATGACTCTGGCTTCCCATGTTGACTAGAGACACGAGGGGTTGGCAATGCTCACTGCGCTCGGTTCCAAGCCTCCACAACAAAATCAAAAGCAAGGCGCTTCCGGGAAGCGTGGCTTTCTTTGGAGGATGCGGGCATTGATCCCGCTACCTCTCGCATGCTAAGCGAGCGCTCTACCACTTGAGCTAATCCCCCTTTGCTGGAGGCTCTTATTTGTGTTATGGCTGATCCCTGCTCTCTCATGTGCTATGGGCAATAAATGCAGGTTTCAAAAACTAGAGACAGGAGGGGTTGGCAATGCTCAATGCTCAATGCTCACTGCGCTCGGTTCCGAGCCTCCACAACAAAATCAAAAGCAAGGCGCTTGCAGGAAGCGTGGCTTTCTTTGGAGGATGCGGGCATTGATCCCGCTACCTCTCGAATGCAAATCGAGCGCTCTACCATTTGAGCTAATCCCCCATTGCTGGAGGCTCTTATTTGTGTTATGGCTGATCCCTGCTCTCTCATGTGCTATGGGCAATAAATGCAGGTTTCAAAAACTAGAGACAGGAGGGGTTGGCAATGCTCAATGCTCACTGCGCTCGGTTCCGAGCCTCCACAACAAAATCAAAAGCAAGGCGCTTGCAGGAAGCGTGGCTTTCTTTGGAGGATGCGGGCATTGATCCCACTACCTCTCGAATGCAAATCGAGCGCTCTACCATTTGAGCTAATCCCCCATTGCTGGAGGCTTTTATTTGTGTTATGGCTGATCCCTGCTCTCTCATGTGCTATGCGCAATAAATGCAGGTTTCAAAAACAGTCACACCGACTGACCAATAAACCCCTAGTGCTTTGACGCATTCCACCAGACTTGAAATGTGGGCAGTGAGCTACCCGAGGGGCTCTAAACACAAAGAGGACGTAATTGCATTGGCCGGGAATCGAACCCGGGCCTCCCGCGTGGCAGGCGAGAATTCTACCACTGAACCACCAATGCTCCACACGCACGCAACTGCTGTCAACCTCGCTCAGCCGGGCCTAGGAGAGTCCAGCTTTCGTCCACCGTTACCATCTCTGTGAAGGCATTCGCATGTGGGTCAAGTTCACCCAAAGATGCTCCTCCTCTCGAAAGCCAATTAAATCCTGGTTTTATGGAAAACTTTCCAACAGCAGGAGCAGAGTGGCGCAGCGGAAGCGTGCTGGGCCCATAACCCAGAGGTCGATGGATCGAAACCATCCTCTGCTAAGTTGTATTTTCTTATGCCAATCGATATTTGCTTGCTTGAGCAAAGGGCTTTCTTTCACACACAAAGACGAGTTGAACCTGATTCTGGTGATAAAACGAGCTAAAAAACACTCAGCAAAAGGATGGCCCTTGCGCCAAGGGAGTCTTGTCTCTTGGCCATGGAAGCCTGGCTGTGCTTTCTTTAATGGACGGCTTTTGTCCAATACTGCCTGCGTAACTTTGGGCATGCCAAGCCACGGCCTTATGCTTTGCGGTAGTCCTTAAGTATCAAGGTATCGGCTGAAGCCACAGCTAGCCAAAAGTGTCAACGCCTTGGAGCATGTTATGAGGATGACTCTGGCTTCCCATGTTGACTAGAGACACGAGGGGTTGGCAATGCTCACTGCGCTCGGTTCCAAGCCTCCACAACAAAATCAAAAGCAAGGCGCTTCCGGGAAGCGTGGCTTTCTTTGGAGGATGCGGGCATTGATCCCGCTACCTCTCGCATGCTAAGCGAGCGCTCTACCACTTGAGCTAATCCCCCTTTGCTGGAGGCTCTTATTTGTGTTATGGCTGATCCCTGCTCTCTCATGTGCTATGGGCAATAAATGCAGGTTTCAAAAACTAGAGACAGGAGGGGTTGGCAATGCTCAATGCTCACTGCGCTCGGTTCCGAGCCTCCACAACAAAATCAAAAGCAAGGCGCTTGCAGGAAGCGTGGCTTTCTTTGGAGGATGCGGGCATTGATCCCGCTACCTCTCGAATGCAAATCGAGCGCTCTACCATTTGAGCTAATCCCCCATTGCTGGAGGCTCTTATTTGTGTTATGGCTGATCCCTGCTCTCTCATGTGCTATGCGCAATAAATGCAGGTTTCAAAAACAGTCACACCGACTGACCAATAAACCCCTAGTGCTTTGACGCATTCCACCAGACTTGAAATGTGGGCAGTGAGCTACCCGAGGGGCTCTAAACACAAAGAGGACGTAATTGCATTGGCCGGGAATCGAACCCGGGCCTCCCGCGTGGCAGGCGAGAATTCTACCACTGAACCACCAATGCTCCACACGCACGCAACTGCTGTCAACCTCGCTCAGCCGGGCCTAGGAGAGTCCAGCTTTCGTCCACCGTTACCATCTCTGTGAAGGCATTCGCATGTGGGTCAAGTTCACCCAAAGATGCTCCTCCTCTCGAAAGCCAATTAAATCCTGGTTTTATGGAAAACTTTCCAACAGCAGGAGCAGAGTGGCGCAGCGGAAGCGTGCTGGGCCCATAACCCAGAGGTCGATGGATCGAAACCATCCTCTGCTAAGTTGTATTTTCTTATGCCAATCGATATTTGCTTGCTTGAGCAAAGGGCTTTCTTTCACACACAAAGACGAGTTGAACCTGATTCTGGTGATAAAACGAGCTAAAAAACACTCAGCAAAAGGATGGCCCTTGCGCCAAGGGAGTCTTGTCTCTTGGCCATGGAAGCCTGGCTGTGCTTTCTTTAATGGACGGCTTTTGTCCAATACTGCCTGCGTAACTTTGGGCATGCCAAGCCACGGCCTTATGCTTTGCGGTAGTCCTTAAGTATCAAGGTATCGGCTGAAGCCACAGCTAGCCAAAAGTGTCAACGCCTTGGAGCATGTTATGAGGATGACTCTGGCTTCCCATGTTGACTAGAGACACGAGGGGTTGGCAATGCTCACTGCGCTCGGTTCCAAGCCTCCACAACAAAATCAAAAGCAAGGCGCTTCCGGGAAGCGTGGCTTTCTTTGGAGGATGCGGGCATTGATCTCGCTACCTCTCGCATGCTAAGCGAGCGCTCTACCACTTGAGCTAATCCCCCTTTGCTGGAGGCTCTTATTTGTGTTATGGCTGATCCCTGCTCTCTCATGTGCTATGGGCAATAAATGCAGGTTTCAAAAACTAGAGACAGGAGGGGTTGGCAATGCTCAATGCTCACTGCGCTCGGTTCCGAGCCTCCACAACAAAATCAAAAGCAAGGCGCTTGCAGGAAGCGTGGCTTTCTTTGGAGGATGCGGGCATTGATCCCACTACCTCTCGAATGCAAATCGAGCGCTCTACCATTTGAGCTAATCCCCCATTGCTGGAGGCTTTTATTTGTGTTATGGCTGATCCCTGCTCTCTCATGTGCTATGCGCAATAAATGCAGGTTTCAAAAACAGTCACACCGACTGACCAATAAACCCCTAGTGCTTTGACGCATTCCACCAGACTTGAAATGTGGGCAGTGAGCTACCCGAGGGGCTCTAAACACAAAGAGGACGTAATTGCATTGGCCGGGAATCGAACCCGGGCCTCCCGCGTGGCAGGCGAGAATTCTACCACTGAACCACCAATGCTCCACACGCACGCAACTGCTGTCAACCTCGCTCAGCCGGGCCTAGGAGAGTCCAGCTTTCGTCCACCGTTACCATCTCTGTGAAGGCATTCGCATGTGGGTCAAGTTCACCCAAAGATGCTCCTCCTCTCGAAAGCCAATTAAATCCTGGTTTTATGGAAAACTTTCCAACAGCAGGAGCAGAGTGGCGCAGCGGAAGCGTGCTGGGCCCATAACCCAGAGGTCGATGGATCGAAACCATCCTCTGCTAAGTTGTATTTTCTTATGCCAATCGATATTTGCTTGCTTGAGCAAAGGGCTTTCTTTCACACACAAAGACGAGTTGAACCTGATTCTGGTGATAAAACGAGCTAAAAAACACTCAGCAAAAGGATGGCCCTTGCGCCAAGGGAGTCTTGTCTCTTGGCCATGGAAGCCTGGCTGTGCTTTCTTTAATGGACGGCTTTTGTCCAATACTGCCTGCGTAACTTTGGGCATGCCAAGCCACGGCCTTATGCTTTGCGGTAGTCCTTAAGTATCAAGGTATCGGCTGAAGCCACAGCTAGCCAAAAGTGTCAACGCCTTGGAGCATGTTATGAGGATGACTCTGGCTTCCCATGTTGACTAGAGACACGAGGGGTTGGCAATGCTCACTGCGCTCGGTTCCAAGCCTCCACAACAAAATCAAAAGCAAGGCGCTTCCGGGAAGCGTGGCTTTCTTTGGAGGATGCGGGCATTGATCCCGCTACCTCTCGCATGCTAATCGAGCGCTCTACCACTTGAGCTAATCCCCCTTTGCTGGAGGCTCTTATTTGTGTTATGGCTGATCCCTGCTCTCTCATGTGCTATGGGCAATAAATGCAGGTTTCAAAAACTAGAGACAGGAGGGGTTGGCAATGCTCAATGCTCACTGCGCTCGGTTCCGAGCCTCCACAACAAAATCAAAAGCAAGGCGCTTGCAGGAAGCGTGGCTTTCTTTGGAGGATGCGGGCATTGATCCCGCTACCTCTCGAATGCAAATCGAGCGCTCTACCATTTGAGCTAATCCCCCATTGCTGGAGGCTCTTATTTGTGTTATGGCTGATCCCTGCTCTCTCATGTGCTATGCGCAATAAATGCAGGTTTCAAAAACAGTCACACCGACTGACCAATAAACCCCTAGTGCTTTGACGCATTCCACCAGACTTGAAATGTGGGCAGTGAGCTACCCGAGGGGCTCTAAACACAAAGAGGACGTAATTGCATTGGCCGGGAATCGAACCCGGGCCTCCCGCGTGGCAGGCGAGAATTCTACCACTGAACCACCAATGCTCCACACGCACGCAACTGCTGTCAACCTCGCTCAGCCGGGCCTAGGAGAGTCCAGCTTTCGTCCACCGTTACCATCTCTGTGAAGGCATTCGCATGTGGGTCAAGTTCACCCAAAGATGCTCCTCCTCTCGAAAGCCAATTAAATCCTGGTTTTATGGAAAACTTTCCAACAGCAGGAGCAGAGTGGCGCAGCGGAAGCGTGCTGGGCCCATAACCCAGAGGTCGATGGATCGAAACCATCCTCTGCTAAGTTGTATTTTCTTATGCCAATCGATATTTGCTTGCTTGAGCAAAGGGCTTTCTTTCACACACAAAGACGAGTTGAACCTGATTCTGGTGATAAAACGAGCTAAAAAACACTCAGCAAAAGGATGGCCCTTGCGCCAAGGCAGTCTTGTCTCTTGGCCATGGAAGCCTGGCTGTGCTTTCTTTAATGGACGGCTTTTGTCCAATACTGCCTGCGTAACTTTGGGCATGCCAAGCCACGGCCTTATGCTTTGCGGTAGTCCTTAAGTATCAAGGTATCGGCTGAAGCCACAGCTAGCCAAAAGTGTCAACGCCTTGGAGCATGTTATGAGGATGACTCTGGCTTCCCATGTTGACTAGAGACACGAGGGGTTGGCAATGCTCACTGCGCTCGGTTCCAAGCCTCCACAACAAAATCAAAAGCAAGGCGCTTCCGGGAAGCGTGGCTTTCTTTGGAGGATGCGGGCATTGATCCCGCTACCTCTCGCATGCTAAGCGAGCGCTCTACCACTTGAGCTAATCCCCCTTTGCTGGAGGCTCTTATTTGTGTTATGGCTGATCCCTGCTCTCTCATGTGCTATGGGCAATAAATGCAGGTTTCAAAAACTAGAGACAGGAGGGGTTGGCAATGCTCAATGCTCACTGCGCTCGGTTCCGAGCCTCCACAACAAAATCAAAAGCAAGGCGCTTGCAGGAAGCGTGGCTTTCTTTGGAGGATGCGGGCATTGATCCCACTACCTCTCGAATGCAAATCGAGCGCTCTACCATTTGAGCTAATCCCCCATTGCTGGAGGCTTTTATTTGTGTTATGGCTGATCCCTGCTCTCTCATGTGCTATGCGCAATAAATGCAGGTTTCAAAAACAGTCACACCGACTGACCAATAAACCCCTAGTGCTTTGACGCATTCCACCAGACTTGAAATGTGGGCAGTGAGCTACCCGAGGGGCTCTAAACACAAAGAGGACGTAATTGCATTGGCCGGGAATCGAACCCGGGCCTCCCGCGTGGCAGGCGAGAATTCTACCACTGAACCACCAATGCTCCACACGCACGCAACTGCTGTCAACCTCGCTCAGCCGGGCCTAGGAGAGTCCAGCTTTCGTCCACCGTTACCATCTCTGTGAAGGCATTCGCATGTGGGTCAAGTTCACCCAAAGATGCTCCTCCTCTCGAAAGCCAATTAAATCCTGGTTTTATGGAAAACTTTCCAACAGCAGGAGCAGAGTGGCGCAGCGGAAGCGTGCTGGGCCCATAACCCAGAGGTCGATGGATCGAAACCATCCTCTGCTAAGTTGTATTTTCTTATGCCAATCGATATTTGCTTGCTTGAGCAAAGGGCTTTCTTTCACACACAAAGACGAGTTGAACCTGATTCTGGTGATAAAACGAGCTAAAAAACACTCAGCAAAAGGATGGCCCTTGCGCCAAGGGAGTCTTGTCTCTTGGCCATGGAAGCCTGGCTGTGCTTTCTTTAATGGACGGCTTTTGTCCAATACTGCCTGCGTAACTTTGGGCATGCCAAGCCACGGCCTTATGCTTTGCGGTAGTCCTTAAGTATCAAGGTATCGGCTGAAGCCACAGCTAGCCAAAAGTGTCAACGCCTTGGAGCATGTTATGAGGATGACTCTGGCTTCCCATGTTGACTAGAGACACGAGGGGTTGGCAATGCTCACTGCGCTCGGTTCCAAGCCTCCACAACAAAATCAAAAGCAAGGCGCTTCCGGGAAGCGTGGCTTTCTTTGGAGGATGCGGGCATTGATCCCGCTACCTCTCGCATGCTAATCGAGCGCTCTACCACTTGAGCTAATCCCCCTTTGCTGGAGGCTCTTATTTGTGTTATGGCTGATCCCTGCTCTCTCATGTGCTATGGGCAATAAATGCAGGTTTCAAAAACTAGAGACAGGAGGGGTTGGCAATGCTCAATGCTCACTGCGCTCGGTTCCGAGCCTCCACAACAAAATCAAAAGCAAGGCGCTTGCAGGAAGCGTGGCTTTCTTTGGAGGATGCGGGCATTGATCCCGCTACCTCTCGAATGCAAATCGAGCGCTCTACCATTTGAGCTAATCCCCCATTGCTGGAGGCTCTTATTTGTGTTATGGCTGATCCCTGCTCTCTCATGTGCTATGCGCAATAAATGCAGGTTTCAAAAACAGTCACACCGACTGACCAATAAACCCCTAGTGCTTTGACGCATTCCACCAGACTTGAAATGTGGGCAGTGAGCTACCCGAGGGGCTCTAAACACAAAGAGGACGTAATTGCATTGGCCGGGAATCGAACCCGGGCCTCCCGCGTGGCAGGCGAGAATTCTACCACTGAACCACCAATGCTCCACACGCACGCAACTGCTGTCAACCTCGCTCAGCCGGGCCTAGGAGAGTCCAGCTTTCGTCCACCGTTACCATCTCTGTGAAGGCATTCGCATGTGGGTCAAGTTCACCCAAAGATGCTCCTCCTCTCGAAAGCCAATTAAATCCTGGTTTTATGGAAAACTTTCCAACAGCAGGAGCAGAGTGGCGCAGCGGAAGCGTGCTGGGCCCATAACCCAGAGGTCGATGGATCGAAACCATCCTCTGCTAAGTTGTATTTTCTTATGCCAATCGATATTTGCTTGCTTGAGCAAAGGGCTTTCTTTCACACACAAAGACGAGTTGAACCTGATTCTGGTGATAAAACGAGCTAAAAAACACTCAGCAAAAGGATGGCCCTTGCGCCAAGGCAGTCTTGTCTCTTGGCCATGGAAGCCTGGCTGTGCTTTCTTTAATGGACGGCTTTTGTCCAATACTGCCTGCGTAACTTTGGGCATGCCAAGCCACGGCCTTATGCTTTGCGGTAGTCCTTAAGTATCAAGGTATCGGCTGAAGCCACAGCTAGCCAAAAGTGTCAACGCCTTGGAGCATGTTATGAGGATGACTCTGGCTTCCCATGTTGACTAGAGACATGAGGGGTTGGCAATGCTCACTGCGCTCGGTTCCAAGCCTCCACAACAAAATCAAAAGCAAGGCGCTTCCGGGAAGCGTGGCTTTCTTTGGAGGATGCGGGCATTGATCCCGCTACCTCTCGCATGCTAAGCGAGCGCTCTACCACTTGAGCTAATCCCCCTTTGCTGGAGGCTCTTATTTGTGTTATGGCTGATCCCTGCTCTCTCATGTGCTATGGGCAATAAATGCAGGTTTCAAAAACTAGAGACAGGAGGGGTTGGCAATGCTCAATGCTCACTGCGCTCGGTTCCGAGCCTCCACAACAAAATCAAAAGCAAGGCGCTTGCGGGAAGCGTGGCTTTCTTTGGAGGATGCGGGCATTGATCCCGCTACCTCTCGAATGCAAATCGAGCGCTCTACCATTTGAGCTAATCCCCCATTGCTGGAGGCTCTTATTTGTGTTATGGCTGATCCCTGCTCTCTCATGTGCTATGCGCAATAAATGCAGGTTTCAAAAACAGTCACACCGACTGACCAATAAACCCCTAGTGCTTTGACGCATTCCACCAGACTTGAAATGTGGGCAGTGAGCTACCCGAGGGGCTCTAAACACAAAGAGGACGTAATTGCATTGGCCGGGAATCGAACCCGGGCCTCCCGCGTGGCAGGCGAGAATTCTACCACTGAACCACCAATGCTCCACACGCACGCAACTGCTGTCAACCTCGCTCAGCCGGGCCTAGGAGAGTCCAGCTTTCGTCCACCGTTACCATCTCTGTGAAGGCATTCGCATGTGGGTCAAGTTCACCCAAAGATGCTCCTCCTCTCGAAAGCCAATTAAATCCTGGTTTTATGGAAAACTTTCCAACAGCAGGAGCAGAGTGGCGCAGCGGAAGCGTGCTGGGCCCATAACCCAGAGGTCGATGGATCGAAACCATCCTCTGCTAAGTTGTATTTTCTTATGCCAATCGATATTTGCTTGCTTGAGCAAAGGGCTTTCTTTCACACACAAAGACGAGTTGAACCTGATTCTGGTGATAAAACGAGCTAAAAAACACTCAGCAAAAGGATGGCCCTTGCGCCAAGGCAGTCTTGTCTCTTGGCCATGGAAGCCTGGCTGTGCTTTCTTTAATGGACGGCTTTTGTCCAATACTGCCTGCGTAACTTTGGGCATGCCAAGCCACGGCCTTATGCTTTGCGGTAGTCCTTAAGTATCAAGGTATCGGCTGAAGCCACAGCTAGCCAAAAGTGTCAACGCCTTGGAGCATGTTATGAGGATGACTCTGGCTTCCCATGTTGACTAGAGACATGAGGGGTTGGCAATGCTCACTGCGCTCGGTTCCAAGCCTCCACAACAAAATCAAAAGCAAGGCGCTTCCGGGAAGCGTGGCTTTCTTTGGAGGATGCGGGCATTGATCCCGCTACCTCTCGCATGCTAAGCGAGCGCTCTACCACTTGAGCTAATCCCCCTTTGCTGGAGGCTCTTATTTGTGTTATGGCTGATCCCTGCTCTCTCATGTGCTATGGGCAATAAATGCAGGTTTCAAAAACTAGAGACAGGAGGGGTTGGCAATGCTCAATGCTCACTGCGCTCGGTTCCGAGCCTCCACAACAAAATCAAAAGCAAGGCGCTTGCGGGAAGCGTGGCTTTCTTTGGAGGATGCGGGCATTGATCCCGCTACCTCTCGAATGCAAATCGAGCGCTCTACCATTTGAGCTAATCCCCCATTGCTGGAGGCTCTTATTTGTGTTATGGCTGATGCCTGCTCTCTCATGTGCTATGCGCAATAAATGCAGGTTTCATAAACAGTCACACCGACTGACCAATAAACCCCTAGTGCTTTGACGCATTCCACCAGACTTGAAATGAGGGCAGTGAGCTACCCGAGGGGCTCTAAACACAAAGAGGACGTAATTGCATTGGCCGGGAATCGAACCCGGGCCTCCCGCGTGGCAGGCGAGAATTCTACCACTGAACCACCAATGCTCCACACGCACGCAACTGCTGTCAACCTCGCTCAGCCGGGCCTAGGAGAGTCCAGCTTTCGTCCACCGTTACCATCTCTGTGAAGGCATTCGCATGTGGGTCAAGTTCACCCAAAGATGCTCCTCCTCTCGAAAGCCAATTAAATCCTGGTTTTATGGAAAACTTTCCAACAGCAGGAGCAGAGTGGCGCAGCGGAAGCGTGCTGGGCCCATAACCCAGAGGTCGATGGATCGAAACCATCCTCTGCTAAGTTGTATTTTCTTATGCCAATCGATATTTGCTTGCTTGAGCAAAGGGCTTTCTTTCACACACAAAGACGAGTTGAACCTGATTCTGGTGATAAAACGAGCTAAAAAACACTCAGCAAAAGGATGGCTCTTGCGCCAAGGGAGTCTTGTCTCTTGGCCATGGAAGCCTGGCTGTGCTTTCTTTAATGGACGGCTTTTGTCCAATACTGCCTGCGTAACTTTGGGCATGCCAAGCCACGGCCTTATGCTTTGCGGTAGTCCTTAAGTATCAAGGTATCGGCTGAAGCCACAGCTAGCCAAAAGTGTCAACGCCTTGGAGCATGTTATGAGGATGACTCTGGCTTCCCATGTTGACTAGAGACACGAGGGGTTGGCAATGCTCACTGCGCTCGGTTCCAAGCCTCCACAACAAAATCAAAAGCAAGGCGCTTCCGGGAAGCGTGGCTTTCTTTGGAGGATGCGGGCATTGATCCCGCTACCTCTCGCATGCTAAGCGAGCGCTCTACCACTTGAGCTAATCCCCCTTTGCTGGAGGCTCTTATTTGTGTTATGGCTGATCCCTGCTCTCTCATGTGCTATGGGCAATAAATGCAGGTTTCAAAAACTAGAGACAGGAGGGGTTGGCAATGCTCAATGCTCACTGCGCTCGGTTCCGAGCCTCCACAACAAAATCAAAAGCAAGGCGCTTGCAGGAAGCGTGGCTTTCTTTGGAGGATGCGGGCATTGATCCCGCTACCTCTCGAATGCAAATCGAGCGCTCTACCATTTGAGCTAATCCCCCATTGCTGGAGGCTCTTATTTGTGTTATGGCTGATCCCTGCTCTCTCATGTGCTATGCGCAATAAATGCAGGTTTCAAAAACAGTCACACCGACTGACCAATAAACCCCTAGTGCTTTGACGCATTCCACCAGACTTGAAATGTGGGCAGTGAGCTACCCGAGGGGCTCTAAACACAAAGAGGACGTAATTGCATTGGCCGGGAATCGAACCCGGGCCTCCCGCGTGGCAGGCGAGAATTCTACCACTGAACCACCAATGCTCCACACGCACGCAACTGCTGTCAACCTCGCTCAGCCGGGCCTAGGAGAGTCCAGCTTTCGTCCACCGTTACCATCTCTGTGAAGGCATTCGCATGTGGGTCAAGTTCACCCAAAGATGCTCCTCCTCTCGAAAGCCAATTAAATCCTGGTTTTATGGAAAACTTTCCAACAGCAGGAGCAGAGTGGCGCAGCGGAAGCGTGCTGGGCCCATAACCCAGAGGTCGATGGATCGAAACCATCCTCTGCTAAGTTGTATTTTCTTATGCCAATCGATATTTGCTTGCTTGAGCAAAGGGCTTTCTTTCACACACAAAGACGAGTTGAACCTGATTCTGGTGATAAAACGAGCTAAAAAACACTCAGCAAAAGGATGGCCCTTGCGCCAAGGGAGTCTTGTCTCTTGGCCATGGAAGCCTGGCTGTGCTTTCTTTAATGGACGGCTTTTGTCCAATACTGCCTGCGTAACTTTGGGCATGCCAAGCCACGGCCTTATGCTTTGCGGTAGTCCTTAAGTATCAAGGTATCGGCTGAAGCCACAGCTAGCCAAAAGTGTCAACGCCTTGGAGCATGTTATGAGGATGACTCTGGCTTCCCATGTTGACTAGAGACACGAGGGGTTGGCAATGCTCACTGCGCTCGGTTCCAAGCCTCCACAACAAAATCAAAAGCAAGGCGCTTCCGGGAAGCGTGGCTTTCTTTGGAGGATGCGGGCATTGATCCCGCTACCTCTCGCATGCTAAGCGAGCGCTCTACCACTTGAGCTAATCCCCCTTTGCTGGAGGCTCTTATTTGTGTTATGGCTGATCCCTGCTCTCTCATGTGCTATGGGCAATAAATGCAGGTTTCAAAAACTAGAGACAGGAGGGGTTGGCAATGCTCAATGCTCACTGCGCTCGGTTCCGAGCCTCCACAACAAAATCAAAAGCAAGGCGCTTGCGGGAAGCGTGGCTTTCTTTGGAGGATGCGGGCATTGATCCCGCTACCTCTCGAATGCAAATCGAGCGCTCTACCATTTGAGCTAATCCCCCATTGCTGGAGGCTCTTATTTGTGTTATGGCTGATCCCTGCTCTCTCATGTGCTATGCGCAATAAATGCAGGTTTCAAAAACAGTCACACCGACTGACCAATAAACCCCTAGTGCTTTGACGCATTCCACCAGACTTGAAATGAGGGCAGTGAGCTACCCGAGGGGCTCTAAACACAAAGAGGACGTAATTGCATTGGCCGGGAATCGAACCCGGGCCTCCCGCGTGGCAGGCGAGAATTCTACCACTGAACCACCAATGCTCCACACGCACGCAACTGCTGTCAACCTCGCTCAGCCGGGCCTAGGAGAGTCCAGCTTTCGTCCACCGTTACCATCTCTGTGAAGGCATTCGCATGTGGGTCAAGTTCACCCAAAGATGCTCCTCCTCTCGAAAGCCAATTAAATCCTGGTTTTATGGAAAACTTTCCAACAGCAGGAGCAGAGTGGCGCAGCGGAAGCGTGCTGGGCCCATAACCCAGAGGTCGATGGATCGAAACCATCCTCTGCTAAGTTGTATTTTCTTATGCCAATCGATATTTGCTTGCTTGAGCAAAGGGCTTTCTTTCACACACAAAGACGAGTTGAACCTGATTCTGGTGATAAAACGAGCTAAAAAACACTCAGCAAAAGGATGGCTCTTGCGCCAAGGGAGTCTTGTCTCTTGGCCATGGAAGCCTGGCTGTGCTTTCTTTAATGGACGGCTTTTGTCCAATACTGCCTGCGTAACTTTGGGCATGCCAAGCCACGGCCTTATGCTTTGCGGTAGTCCTTAAGTATCAAGGTATCGGCTGAAGCCACAGCTAGCCAAAAGTGTCAACGCCTTGGAGCATGTTATGAGGATGACTCTGGCTTCCCATGTTGACTAGAGACACGAGGGGTTGGCAATGCTCACTGCGCTCGGTTCCAAGCCTCCACAACAAAATCAAAAGCAAGGCGCTTCCGGGAAGCGTGGCTTTCTTTGGAGGATGCGGGCATTGATCCCGCTACCTCTCGCATGCTAAGCGAGCGCTCTACCACTTGAGCTAATCCCCCTTTGCTGGAGGCTCTTATTTGTGTTATGGCTGATCCCTGCTCTCTCATGTGCTATGGGCAATAAATGCAGGTTTCAAAAACTAGAGACAGGAGGGGTTGGCAATGCTCAATGCTCACTGCGCTCGGTTCCGAGCCTCCACAACAAAATCAAAAGCAAGGCGCTTGCAGGAAGCGTGGCTTTCTTTGGAGGATGCGGGCATTGATCCCGCTACCTCTCGAATGCAAATCGAGCGCTCTACCATTTGAGCTAATCCCCCATTGCTGGAGGCTCTTATTTGTGTTATGGCTGATCCCTGCTCTCTCATGTGCTATGCGCAATAAATGCAGGTTTCAAAAACAGTCACACCGACTGACCAATAAACCCCTAGTGCTTTGACGCATTCCACCAGACTTGAAATGTGGGCAGTGAGCTACCCGAGGGGCTCTAAACACAAAGAGGACGTAATTGCATTGGCCGGGAATCGAACCCGGGCCTCCCGCGTGGCAGGCGAGAATTCTACCACTGAACCACCAATGCTCCACACGCACGCAACTGCTGTCAACCTCGCTCAGCCGGGCCTAGGAGAGTCCAGCTTTCGTCCACCGTTACCATCTCTGTGAAGGCATTCGCATGTGGGTCAAGTTCACCCAAAGATGCTCCTCCTCTCGAAAGCCAATTAAATCCTGGTTTTATGGAAAACTTTCCAACAGCAGGAGCAGAGTGGCGCAGCGGAAGCGTGCTGGGCCCATAACCCAGAGGTCGATGGATCGAAACCATCCTCTGCTAAGTTGTATTTTCTTATGCCAATCGATATTTGCTTGCTTGAGCAAAGGGCTTTCTTTCACACACAAAGACGAGTTGAACCTGATTCTGGTGATAAAACGAGCTAAAAAACACTCAGCAAAAGGATGGCCCTTGCGCCAAGGGAGTCTTGTCTCTTGGCCATGGAAGCCTGGCTGTGCTTTCTTTAATGGACGGCTTTTGTCCAATACTGCCTGCGTAACTTTGGGCATGCCAAGCCACGGCCTTATGCTTTGCGGTAGTCCTTAAGTATCAAGGTATCGGCTGAAGCCACAGCTAGCCAAAAGTGTCAACGCCTTGGAGCATGTTATGAGGATGACTCTGGCTTCCCATGTTGACTAGAGACACGAGGGGTTGGCAATGCTCACTGCGCTCGGTTCCAAGCCTCCACAACAAAATCAAAAGCAAGGCGCTTCCGGGAAGCGTGGCTTTCTTTGGAGGATGCGGGCATTGATCCCGCTACCTCTCGCATGCTAAGCGAGCGCTCTACCACTTGAGCTAATCCCCCTTTGCTGGAGGCTCTTATTTGTGTTATGGCTGATCCCTGCTCTCTCATGTGCTATGGGCAATAAATGCAGGTTTCAAAAACTAGAGACAGGAGGGGTTGGCAATGCTCAATGCTCACTGCGCTCGGTTCCGAGCCTCCACAACAAAATCAAAAGCAAGGCGCTTGCGGGAAGCGTGGCTTTCTTTGGAGGATGCAGGCATTGATCCCGCTACCTCTCGAATGCAAATCGAGCGCTCTACCATTTGAGCTAATCCCCCATTGCTGGAGGCTCTTATTTGTGTTATGGCTGATCCCTGCTCTCTCATGTGCTATGCGCAATAAATGCAGGTTTCAAAAACAGTCACACCGACTGACCAATAAACCCCTAGTGCTTTGACGCATTCCACCAGACTTGAAATGAGGGCAGTGAGCTACCCGAGGGGCTCTAAACACAAAGAGGACGTAATTGCATTGGCCGGGAATCGAACCCGGGCCTCCCGCGTGGCAGGCGAGAATTCTACCACTGAACCACCAATGCTCCACACGCACGCAACTGCTGTCAACCTCGCTCAGCCGGGCCTAGGAGAGTCCAGCTTTCGTCCACCGTTACCATCTCTGTGAAGGCATTCGCATGTGGGTCAAGTTCACCCAAAGATGCTCCTCCTCTCGAAAGCCAATTAAATCCTGGTTTTATGGAAAACTTTCCAACAGCAGGAGCAGAGTGGCGCAGCGGAAGCGTGCTGGGCCCATAACCCAGAGGTCGATGGATCGAAACCATCCTCTGCTAAGTTGTATTTTCTTATGCCAATCGATATTTGCTTGCTTGAGCAAAGGGCTTTCTTTCACACACAAAGACGAGTTGAACCTGATTCTGGTGATAAAACGAGCTAAAAAACACTCAGCAAAAGGATGGCCCTTGCGCCAAGGGAGTCTTGTCTCTTGGCCATGGAAGCCTGGCTGTGCTTTCTTTAATGGACGGCTTTTGTCCAATACTGCCTGCGTAACTTTGGGCATGCCAAGCCACGGCCTTATGCTTTGCGGTAGTCCTTAAGTATCAAGGTATCGGCTGAAGCCACAGCTAGCCAAAAGTGTCAACGCCTTGGAGCATGTTATGAGGATGACTCTGGCTTCCCATGTTGACTAGAGACACGAGGGGTTGGCAATGCTCACTGCGCTCGGTTCCAAGCCTCCACAACAAAATCAAAAGCAAGGCGCTTCCGGGAAGCGTGGCTTTCTTTGGAGGATGCGGGCATTGATCCCACTACCTCTCGCATGCTAAGCGAGCGCTCTACCACTTGAGCTAATCCCCCTTTGCTGGAGGCTCTTATTTGTGTTATGACTGATCCCTGCTCTCTCATGTGCTATGGGCAATAAATGCAGGTTTCAAAAACTAGAGACAGGAGGGGTTGGCAATGCTCAATGCGCTCGGTTCCGAGCCTCCACAACAAAATCAAAAGCAAGGCGCTTGCAGGAAGCGTGGCTTTCTTTGGAGGATGCGGGCATTGATCCCACTACCTCTCGAATGCAAATCGAGCGCTCTACCATTTGAGCTAATCCCCCGTTGCTGGAGGCTCTTATTTGTGTTATGGCTGATCCCTGCTCTCTCATGTGCTATGCGCAATAAATGCAGGTTTCAAAAACAGTCACACCGACTGACCAATAAACCCCTAGTGCTTTGACGCATTCCACCAGACTTGAAATGTGGGCAGTGAGCTACCCGAGGGGCTCTAAACACAAAGAGGACGTAATTGCATTGGCCGGGAATCGAACCCGGGCCTCCCGCGTGGCAGGCGAGAATTCTACCACTGAACCACCAATGCTCCACACGCACGCAACTGCTGTCAACCTCGCTCAGCCGGGCCTAGGAGAGTCCAGCTTTCGTCCACCGTTACCATCTCTGTGAAGGCATTCGCATGTGGGTCAAGTTCACCCAAAGATGCTCCTCCTCTCGAAAGCCAATTAAATCCTGGTTTTATGGAAAACTTTCCAACAGCAGGAGCAGAGTGGCGCAGCGGAAGCGTGCTGGGCCCATAACCCAGAGGTCGATGGATCGAAACCATCCTCTGCTAAGTTGTATTTTCTTATGCCAATCGATATTTGCTTGCTTGAGCAAAGGGCTTTCTTTCACACACAAAGACGAGTTGAACCTGATTCTGGTGATAAAACGAGCTAAAAAACACTCAGCAAAAGGATGGCCCTTGCGCCAAGGGAGTCTTGTCTCTTGGCCATGGAAGCCTGGCTGTGCTTTCTTTAATGGACGGCTTTTGTCCAATACTGCCTGCGTAACTTTGGGCATGCCAAGCCACGGCCTTATGCTTTGCGGTAGTCCTTAAGTATCAAGGTATCGGCTGAAGCCACAGCTAGCCAAAAGTGTCAACGCCTTGGAGCATGTTATGAGGATGACTCTGGCTTCCCATGTTGACTAGAGACACGAGGGGTTGGCAATGCTCACTGCGCTCGGTTCCAAGCCTCCACAACAAAATCAAAAGCAAGGCGCTTCCGGGAAGCGTGGCTTTCTTTGGAGGATGCGGGCATTGATCCCGCTACCTCTCGCATGCTAAGCGAGCGCTCTACCACTTGAGCTAATCCCCCTTTGCTGGAGGCTCTTATTTGTGTTATGGCTGATCCCTGCTCTCTCATGTGCTATGGGCAATAAATGCAGGTTTCAAAAACTAGAGACAGGAGGGGTTGGCAATGCTCAATGCTCACTGCGCTCGGTTCCGAGCCTCCACAACAAAATCAAAAGCAAGGCGCTTGCAGGAAGCGTGGCTTTCTTTGGAGGATGCGGGCATTGATCCCGCTACCTCTCGAATGCAAATCGAGCGCTCTACCATTTGAGCTAATCCCCCATTGCTGGAGGCTCTTATTTGTGTTATGGCTGATCCCTGCTCTCTCATGTGCTATGCGCAATAAATGCAGGTTTCAAAAACAGTCACACCGACTGACCAATAAACCCCTAGTGCTTTGACGCATTCCACCAGACTTGAAATGTGGGCAGTGAGCTACCCGAGGGGCTCTAAACACAAAGAGGACGTAATTGCATTGGCCGGGAATCGAACCCAGGCCTCCCGCGTGGCAGGCGAGAATTCTACCACTGAACCACCAATGCTCCACACGCACGCAACTGCTGTCAACCTCGCTCAGCCGGGCCTAGGAGAGTCCAGCTTTCGTCCACCGTTACCATCTCTGTGAAGGCATTCGCATGTGGGTCAAGTTCACCCAAAGATGCTCCTCCTCTCGAAAGCCAATTAAATCCTGGTTTTATGGAAAACTTTCCAACAGCAGGAGCAGAGTGGCGCAGCGGAAGCGTGCTGGGCCCATAACCCAGAGGTCGATGGATCGAAACCATCCTCTGCTAAGTTGTATTTTCTTATGCCAATCGATATTTGCTTGCTTGAGCAAAGGGCTTTCTTTCACACACAAAGACGAGTTGAACCTGATTCTGGTGATAAAACGAGCTAAAAAACACTCAGCAAAAGGATGGCTCTTGCGCCAAGGGAGTCTTGTCTCTTGGCCATGGAAGCCTGGCTGTGCTTTCTTTAATGGACGGCTTTTGTCCAATACTGCCTGCGTAACTTTGGGCATGCCAAGCCACGGCCTTATGCTTTGCGGTAGTCCTTAAGTATCAAGGTATCGGCTGAAGCCACAGCTAGCCAAAAGTGTCAACGCCTTGGAGCATGTTATGAGGATGACTCTGGCTTCCCATGTTGACTAGAGACACGAGGGGTTGGCAATGCTCACTGCGCTCGGTTCCAAGCCTCCACAACAAAATCAAAAGCAAGGCGCTTCCGGGAAGCGTGGCTTTCTTTGGAGGATGCGGGCATTGATCCCGCTACCTCTCGCATGCTAAGCGAGCGCTCTACCACTTGAGCTAATCCCCCTTTGCTGGAGGCTCTTATTTGTGTTATGGCTGATCCCTGCTCTCTCATGTGCTATGGGCAATAAATGCAGGTTTCAAAAACTAGAGACAGGAGGGGTTGGCAATGCTCAATGCTCACTGCGCTCGGTTCCGAGCCTCCACAACAAAATCAAAAGCAAGGCGCTTGCAGGAAGCGTGGCTTTCTTTGGAGGATGCGGGCATTGATCCCGCTACCTCTCGAATGCAAATCGAGCGCTCTACCATTTGAGCTAATCCCCCATTGCTGGAGGCTCTTATTTGTGTTATGGCTGATCCCTGCTCTCTCATGTGCTATGCGCAATAAATGCAGGTTTCAAAAACAGTCACACCGACTGACCAATAAACCCCTAGTGCTTTGACGCATTCCACCAGACTTGAAATGTGGGCAGTGAGCTACCCGAGGGGCTCTAAACACAAAGAGGACGTAATTGCATTGGCCGGGAATCGAACCCGGGCCTCCCGCGTGGCAGGCGAGAATTCTACCACTGAACCACCAATGCTCCACACGCACGCAACTGCTGTCAACCTCGCTCAGCCGGGCCTAGGAGAGTCCAGCTTTCGTCCACCGTTACCATCTCTGTGAAGGCATTCGCATGTGGGTCAAGTTCACCCAAAGATGCTCCTCCTCTCGAAAGCCAATTAAATCCTGGTTTTATGGAAAACTTTCCAACAGCAGGAGCAGAGTGGCGCAGCGGAAGCGTGCTGGGCCCATAACCCAGAGGTCGATGGATCGAAACCATCCTCTGCTAAGTTGTATTTTCTTATGCCAATCGATATTTGCTTGCTTGAGCAAAGGGCTTTCTTTCACACACAAAGACGAGTTGAACCTGATTCTGGTGATAAAACGAGCTAAAAAACACTCAGCAAAAGGATGGCCCTTGCGCCAAGGGAGTCTTGTCTCTTGGCCATGGAAGCCTGGCTGTGCTTTCTTTAATGGACGGCTTTTGTCCAATACTGCCTGCGTAACTTTGGGCATGCCAAGCCACGGCCTTATGCTTTGCGGTAGTCCTTAAGTATCAAGGTATCGGCTGAAGCCACAGCTAGCCAAAAGTGTCAACGCCTTGGAGCATGTTATGAGGATGACTCTGGCTTCCCATGTTGACTAGAGACACGAGGGGTTGGCAATGCTCACTGCGCTCGGTTCCAAGCCTCCACAACAAAATCAAAAGCAAGGCGCTTCCGGGAAGCGTGGCTTTCTTTGGAGGATGCGGGCATTGATCCCGCTACCTCTCGCATGCTAAGCGAGCGCTCTACCACTTGAGCTAATCCCCCTTTGCTGGAGGCTCTTATTTGTGTTATGGCTGATCCCTGCTCTCTCATGTGCTATGGGCAATAAATGCAGGTTTCAAAAACTAGAGACAGGAGGGGTTGGCAATGCTCAATGCTCACTGCGCTCGGTTCCGAGCCTCCACAACAAAATCAAAAGCAAGGCGCTTGCGGGAAGCGTGGCTTTCTTTGGAGGATGCGGGCATTGATCCCGCTACCTCTCGAATGCAAATCGAGCGCTCTACCATTTGAGCTAATCCCCCATTGCTGGAGGCTCTTATTTGTGTTATGGCTGATCCCTGCTCTCTCATGTGCTATGCGCAATAAATGCAGGTTTCAAAAACAGTCACACCGACTGACCAATAAACCCCTAGTGCTTTGACGCATTCCACCAGACTTGAAATGAGGGCAGTGAGCTACCCGAGGGGCTCTAAACACAAAGAGGACGTAATTGCATTGGCCGGGAATCGAACCCGGGCCTCCCGCGTGGCAGGCGAGAATTCTACCACTGAACCACCAATGCTCCACACGCACGCAACTGCTGTCAACCTCGCTCAGCCGGGCCTAGGAGAGTCCAGCTTTCGTCCACCGTTACCATCTCTGTGAAGGCATTCGCATGTGGGTCAAGTTCACCCAAAGATGCTCCTCCTCTCGAAAGCCAATTAAATCCTGGTTTTATGGAAAACTTTCCAACAGCAGGAGCAGAGTGGCGCAGCGGAAGCGTGCTGGGCCCATAACCCAGAGGTCGATGGATCGAAACCATCCTCTGCTAAGTTGTATTTTCTTATGCCAATCGATATTTGCTTGCTTGAGCAAAGGGCTTTCTTTCACACACAAAGACGAGTTGAACCTGATTCTGGTGATAAAACGAGCTAAAAAACACTCAGCAAAAGGATGGCCCTTGCGCCAAGGGAGTCTTGTCTCTTGGCCATGGAAGCCTGGCTGTGCTTTCTTTAATGGACGGCTTTTGTCCAATACTGCCTGCGTAACTTTGGGCATGCCAAGCCACGGCCTTATGCTTTGCGGTAGTCCTTAAGTATCAAGGTATCGGCTGAAGCCACAGCTAGCCAAAAGTGTCAACGCCTTGGAGCATGTTATGAGGATGACTCTGGCTTCCCATGTTGACTAGAGACACGAGGGGTTGGCAATGCTCACTGCGCTCGGTTCCAAGCCTCCACAACAAAATCAAAAGCAAGGCGCTTCCGGGAAGCGTGGCTTTCTTTGGAGGATGCGGGCATTGATCCCGCTACCTCTCGCATGCTAAGCGAGCGCTCTACCACTTGAGCTAATCCCCCTTTGCTGGAGGCTCTTATTTGTGTTATGACTGATCCCTGCTCTCTCATGTGCTATGGGCAATAAATGCAGGTTTCAAAAACTAGAGACAGGAGGGGTTGGCAATGCTCAATGCTCACTGCGCTCGGTTCCGAGCCTCCACAACAAAATCAAAAGCAAGGCGCTTGCAGGAAGCGTGGCTTTCTTTGGAGGATGCGGGCATTGATCCCACTACCTCTCGAATGCAAATCGAGCGCTCTACCATTTGAGCTAATCCCCCATTGCTGGAGGCTCTTATTTGTGTTATGGCTGATCCCTGCTCTCTCATGTGCTATGCGCAATAAATGCAGGTTTCAAAAACAGTCACACCGACTGACCAATAAACCCCTAGTGCTTTGACGCATTCCACCAGACTTGAAATGTGGGCAGTGAGCTACCCGAGGGGCTCTAAACACAAAGAGGACGTAATTGCATTGGCCGGGAATCGAACCCGGGCCTCCCGCGTGGCAGGCGAGAATTCTACCACTGAACCACCAATGCTCCACACGCACGCAACTGCTGTCAACCTCGCTCAGCCGGGCCTAGGAGAGTCCAGCTTTCGTCCACCGTTACCATCTCTGTGAAGGCATTCGCATGTGGGTCAAGTTCACCCAAAGATGCTCCTCCTCTCGAAAGCCAATTAAATCCTGGTTTTATGGAAAACTTTCCAACAGCAGGAGCAGAGTGGCGCAGCGGAAGCGTGCTGGGCCCATAACCCAGAGGTCGATGGATCGAAACCATCCTCTGCTAAGTTGTATTTTCTTATGCCAATCGATATTTGCTTGCTTGAGCAAAGGGCTTTCTTTCACACACAAAGACGAGTTGAACCTGATTCTGGTGATAAAACGAGCTAAAAAACACTCAGCAAAAGGATGGCCCTTGCGCCAAGGGAGTCTTGTCTCTTGGCCATGGAAGCCTGGCTGTGCTTTCTTTAATGGACGGCTTTTGTCCAATACTGCCTGCGTAACTTTGGGCATGCCAAGCCACGGCCTTATGCTTTGCGGTAGTCCTTAAGTATCAAGGTATCGGCTGAAGCCACAGCTAGCCAAAAGTGTCAACGCCTTGGAGCATGTTATGAGGATGACTCTGGCTTCCCATGTTGACTAGAGACACGAGGGGTTGGCAATGCTCACTGCGCTCGGTTCCGAGCCTCCACAACAAAATCAAAAGCAAGGCGCTTGCAGGAAGCGTGGCTTTCTTTGGAGGATGCGGGCATTGATCCCGCTACCTCTCGAATGCAAATCGAGCGCTCTACCATTTGAGCTAATCCCCCATTGCTGGAGGCTCTTATTTGTGTTATGGCTGATCCCTGCTCTCTCATGTGCTATGCGCAATAAATGCAGGTTTCAAAAACAGTCACACCGACTGACCAATAAACCCCTAGTGCTTTGACGCATTCCACCAGACTTGAAATGTGGGCAGTGAGCTACCCGAGGGGCTCTAAACACAAAGAGGACGTAATTGCATTGGCCGGGAATCGAACCCGGGCCTCCCGCGTGGCAGGCGAGAATTCTACCACTGAACCACCAATGCTCCACACGCACGCAACTGCTGTCAACCTCGCTCAGCCGGGCCTAGGAGAGTCCAGCTTTCGTCCACCGTTACCATCTCTGTGAAGGCATTCGCATGTGGGTCAAGTTCACCCAAAGATGCTCCTCCTCTCGAAAGCCAATTAAATCCTGGTTTTATGGAAAACTTTCCAACAGCAGGAGCAGAGTGGCGCAGCGGAAGCGTGCTGGGCCCATAACCCAGAGGTCGATGGGTCGAAACCATCCTCTGCTAAGTTGTATTTTCTTATGCCAATCGATATTTGCTTGCTTGAGCAAAGGGCTTTCTTTCACACACAAAGACGAGTTGAACCTGATTCTGGTGATAAAACGAGCTAAAAAACACTCAGCAAAAGGATGGCCCTTGCGCCAAGGGAGTCTTGTCTCTTGGCCATGGAAGCCTGGCTGTGCTTTCTTTAATGGACGGCTTTTGTCCAATACTGCCTGCGTAACTTTGGGCATGCCAAGCCACGGCCTTATGCTTTGCGGTAGTCCTTAAGTATCAAGGTATCGGCTGAAGCCACAGCTAGCCAAAAGTGTCAACGCCTTGGAGCATGTTATGAGGATGACTCTGGCTTCCCATGTTGACTAGAGACACGAGGGGTTGGCAATGCTCACTGCGCTCGGTTCCAAGCCTCCACAACAAAATCAAAAGCAAGGCGCTTCCGGGAAGCGTGGCTTTCTTTGGAGGATGCGGGCATTGATCTCGCTACCTCTCGCATGCTAAGCGAGCGCTCTACCACTTGAGCTAATCCCCCTTTGCTGGAGGCTCTTATTTGTGTTATGGCTGATCCCTGCTCTCTCATGTGCTATGGGCAATAAATGCAGGTTTCAAAAACTAGAGACAGGAGGGGTTGGCAATGCTCAATGCTCACTGCGCTCGGTTCCGAGCCTCCACAACAAAATCAAAAGCAAGGCGCTTGCAGGAAGCGTGGCTTTCTTTGGAGGATGCGGGCATTGATCCCACTACCTCTCGAATGCAAATCGAGCGCTCTACCATTTGAGCTAATCCCCCATTGCTGGAGGCTTTTATTTGTGTTATGGCTGATCCCTGCTCTCTCATGTGCTATGCGCAATAAATGCAGGTTTCAAAAACAGTCACACCGACTGACCAATAAACCCCTAGTGCTTTGACGCATTCCACCAGACTTGAAATGTGGGCAGTGAGCTACCCGAGGGGCTCTAAACACAAAGAGGACGTAATTGCATTGGCCGGGAATCGAACCCGGGCCTCCCGCGTGGCAGGCGAGAATTCTACCACTGAACCACCAATGCTCCACACGCACGCAACTGCTGTCAACCTCGCTCAGCCGGGCCTAGGAGAGTCCAGCTTTCGTCCACCGTTACCATCTCTGTGAAGGCATTCGCATGTGGGTCAAGTTCACCCAAAGATGCTCCTCCTCTCGAAAGCCAATTAAATCCTGGTTTTATGGAAAACTTTCCAACAGCAGGAGCAGAGTGGCGCAGCGGAAGCGTGCTGGGCCCATAACCCAGAGGTCGATGGATCGAAACCATCCTCTGCTAAGTTGTATTTTCTTATGCCAATCGATATTTGCTTGCTTGAGCAAAGGGCTTTCTTTCACACACAAAGACGAGTTGAACCTGATTCTGGTGATAAAACGAGCTAAAAAACACTCAGCAAAAGGATGGCCCTTGCGCCAAGGGAGTCTTGTCTCTTGGCCATGGAAGCCTGGCTGTGCTTTCTTTAATGGACGGCTTTTGTCCAATACTGCCTGCGTAACTTTGGGCATGCCAAGCCACGGCCTTATGCTTTGCGGTAGTCCTTAAGTATCAAGGTATCGGCTGAAGCCACAGCTAGCCAAAAGTGTCAACGCCTTGGAGCATGTTATGAGGATGACTCTGGCTTCCCATGTTGACTAGAGACACGAGGGGTTGGCAATGCTCACTGCGCTCGGTTCCAAGCCTCCACAACAAAATCAAAAGCAAGGCGCTTCCGGGAAGCGTGGCTTTCTTTGGAGGATGCGGGCATTGATCCCGCTACCTCTCGCATGCTAATCGAGCGCTCTACCACTTGAGCTAATCCCCCTTTGCTGGAGGCTCTTATTTGTGTTATGGCTGATCCCTGCTCTCTCATGTGCTATGGGCAATAAATGCAGGTTTCAAAAACTAGAGACAGGAGGGGTTGGCAATGCTCAATGCTCACTGCGCTCGGTTCCGAGCCTCCACAACAAAATCAAAAGCAAGGCGCTTGCAGGAAGCGTGGCTTTCTTTGGAGGATGCGGGCATTGATCCCGCTACCTCTCGAATGCAAATCGAGCGCTCTACCATTTGAGCTAATCCCCCATTGCTGGAGGCTCTTATTTGTGTTATGGCTGATCCCTGCTCTCTCATGTGCTATGCGCAATAAATGCAGGTTTCAAAAACAGTCACACCGACTGACCAATAAACCCCTAGTGCTTTGACGCATTCCACCAGACTTGAAATGTGGGCAGTGAGCTACCCGAGGGGCTCTAAACACAAAGAGGACGTAATTGCATTGGCCGGGAATCGAACCCGGGCCTCCCGCGTGGCAGGCGAGAATTCTACCACTGAACCACCAATGCTCCACACGCACGCAACTGCTGTCAACCTCGCTCAGCCGGGCCTAGGAGAGTCCAGCTTTCGTCCACCGTTACCATCTCTGTGAAGGCATTCGCATGTGGGTCAAGTTCACCCAAAGATGCTCCTCCTCTCGAAAGCCAATTAAATCCTGGTTTTATGGAAAACTTTCCAACAGCAGGAGCAGAGTGGCGCAGCGGAAGCGTGCTGGGCCCATAACCCAGAGGTCGATGGATCGAAACCATCCTCTGCTAAGTTGTATTTTCTTATGCCAATCGATATTTGCTTGCTTGAGCAAAGGGCTTTCTTTCACACACAAAGACGAGTTGAACCTGATTCTGGTGATAAAACGAGCTAAAAAACACTCAGCAAAAGGATGGCCCTTGCGCCAAGGCAGTCTTGTCTCTTGGCCATGGAAGCCTGGCTGTGCTTTCTTTAATGGACGGCTTTTGTCCAATACTGCCTGCGTAACTTTGGGCATGCCAAGCCACGGCCTTATGCTTTGCGGTAGTCCTTAAGTATCAAGGTATCGGCTGAAGCCACAGCTAGCCAAAAGTGTCAACGCCTTGGAGCATGTTATGAGGATGACTCTGGCTTCCCATGTTGACTAGAGACATGAGGGGTTGGCAATGCTCACTGCGCTCGGTTCCAAGCCTCCACAACAAAATCAAAAGCAAGGCGCTTCCGGGAAGCGTGGCTTTCTTTGGAGGATGCGGGCATTGATCCCGCTACCTCTCGCATGCTAAGCGAGCGCTCTACCACTTGAGCTAATCCCCCTTTGCTGGAGGCTCTTATTTGTGTTATGGCTGATCCCTGCTCTCTCATGTGCTATGGGCAATAAATGCAGGTTTCAAAAACTAGAGACAGGAGGGGTTGGCAATGCTCAATGCTCACTGCGCTCGGTTCCGAGCCTCCACAACAAAATCAAAAGCAAGGCGCTTGCGGGAAGCGTGGCTTTCTTTGGAGGATGCGGGCATTGATCCCGCTACCTCTCGAATGCAAATCGAGCGCTCTACCATTTGAGCTAATCCCCCATTGCTGGAGGCTCTTATTTGTGTTATGGCTGATGCCTGCTCTCTCATGTGCTATGCGCAATAAATGCAGGTTTCATAAACAGTCACACCGACTGACCAATAAACCCCTAGTGCTTTGACGCATTCCACCAGACTTGAAATGAGGGCAGTGAGCTACCCGAGGGGCTCTAAACACAAAGAGGACGTAATTGCATTGGCCGGGAATCGAACCCGGGCCTCCCGCGTGGCAGGCGAGAATTCTACCACTGAACCACCAATGCTCCACACGCACGCAACTGCTGTCAACCTCGCTCAGCCGGGCCTAGGAGAGTCCAGCTTTCGTCCACCGTTACCATCTCTGTGAAGGCATTCGCATGTGGGTCAAGTTCACCCAAAGATGCTCCTCCTCTCGAAAGCCAATTAAATCCTGGTTTTATGGAAAACTTTCCAACAGCAGGAGCAGAGTGGCGCAGCGGAAGCGTGCTGGGCCCATAACCCAGAGGTCGATGGATCGAAACCATCCTCTGCTAAGTTGTATTTTCTTATGCCAATCGATATTTGCTTGCTTGAGCAAAGGGCTTTCTTTCACACACAAAGACGAGTTGAACCTGATTCTGGTGATAAAACGAGCTAAAAAACACTCAGCAAAAGGATGGCTCTTGCGCCAAGGGAGTCTTGTCTCTTGGCCATGGAAGCCTGGCTGTGCTTTCTTTAATGGACGGCTTTTGTCCAATACTGCCTGCGTAACTTTGGGCATGCCAAGCCACGGCCTTATGCTTTGCGGTAGTCCTTAAGTATCAAGGTATCGGCTGAAGCCACAGCTAGCCAAAAGTGTCAACGCCTTGGAGCATGTTATGAGGATGACTCTGGCTTCCCATGTTGACTAGAGACACGAGGGGTTGGCAATGCTCACTGCGCTCGGTTCCAAGCCTCCACAACAAAATCAAAAGCAAGGCGCTTCCGGGAAGCGTGGCTTTCTTTGGAGGATGCGGGCATTGATCCCGCTACCTCTCGCATGCTAAGCGAGCGCTCTACCACTTGAGCTAATCCCCCTTTGCTGGAGGCTCTTATTTGTGTTATGGCTGATCCCTGCTCTCTCATGTGCTATGGGCAATAAATGCAGGTTTCAAAAACTAGAGACAGGAGGGGTTGGCAATGCTCAATGCTCACTGCGCTCGGTTCCGAGCCTCCACAACAAAATCAAAAGCAAGGCGCTTGCAGGAAGCGTGGCTTTCTTTGGAGGATGCGGGCATTGATCCCACTACCTCTCGAATGCAAATCGAGCGCTCTACCATTTGAGCTAATCCCCCATTGCTGGAGGCTTTTATTTGTGTTATGGCTGATCCCTGCTCTCTCATGTGCTATGCGCAATAAATGCAGGTTTCAAAAACAGTCACACCGACTGACCAATAAACCCCTAGTGCTTTGACGCATTCCACCAGACTTGAAATGTGGGCAGTGAGCTACCCGAGGGGCTCTAAACACAAAGAGGACGTAATTGCATTGGCCGGGAATCGAACCCGGGCCTCCCGCGTGGCAGGCGAGAATTCTACCACTGAACCACCAATGCTCCACACGCACGCAACTGCTGTCAACCTCGCTCAGCCGGGCCTAGGAGAGTCCAGCTTTCGTCCACCGTTACCATCTCTGTGAAGGCATTCGCATGTGGGTCAAGTTCACCCAAAGATGCTCCTCCTCTCGAAAGCCAATTAAATCCTGGTTTTATGGAAAACTTTCCAACAGCAGGAGCAGAGTGGCGCAGCGGAAGCGTGCTGGGCCCATAACCCAGAGGTCGATGGATCGAAACCATCCTCTGCTAAGTTGTATTTTCTTATGCCAATCGATATTTGCTTGCTTGAGCAAAGGGCTTTCTTTCACACACAAAGACGAGTTGAACCTGATTCTGGTGATAAAACGAGCTAAAAAACACTCAGCAAAAGGATGGCCCTTGCGCCAAGGGAGTCTTGTCTCTTGGCCATGGAAGCCTGGCTGTGCTTTCTTTAATGGACGGCTTTTGTCCAATACTGCCTGCGTAACTTTGGGCATGCCAAGCCACGGCCTTATGCTTTGCGGTAGTCCTTAAGTATCAAGGTATCGGCTGAAGCCACAGCTAGCCAAAAGTGTCAACGCCTTGGAGCATGTTATGAGGATGACTCTGGCTTCCCATGTTGACTAGAGACACGAGGGGTTGGCAATGCTCACTGCGCTCGGTTCCAAGCCTCCACAACAAAATCAAAAGCAAGGCGCTTCCGGGAAGCGTGGCTTTCTTTGGAGGATGCGGGCATTGATCCCGCTACCTCTCGCATGCTAATCGAGCGCTCTACCACTTGAGCTAATCCCCCTTTGCTGGAGGCTCTTATTTGTGTTATGGCTGATCCCTGCTCTCTCATGTGCTATGGGCAATAAATGCAGGTTTCAAAAACTAGAGACAGGAGGGGTTGGCAATGCTCAATGCTCACTGCGCTCGGTTCCGAGCCTCCACAACAAAATCAAAAGCAAGGCGCTTGCAGGAAGCGTGGCTTTCTTTGGAGGATGCGGGCATTGATCCCGCTACCTCTCGAATGCAAATCGAGCGCTCTACCATTTGAGCTAATCCCCCATTGCTGGAGGCTCTTATTTGTGTTATGGCTGATCCCTGCTCTCTCATGTGCTATGCGCAATAAATGCAGGTTTCAAAAACAGTCACACCGACTGACCAATAAACCCCTAGTGCTTTGACGCATTCCACCAGACTTGAAATGTGGGCAGTGAGCTACCCGAGGGGCTCTAAACACAAAGAGGACGTAATTGCATTGGCCGGGAATCGAACCCGGGCCTCCCGCGTGGCAGGCGAGAATTCTACCACTGAACCACCAATGCTCCACACGCACGCAACTGCTGTCAACCTCGCTCAGCCGGGCCTAGGAGAGTCCAGCTTTCGTCCACCGTTACCATCTCTGTGAAGGCATTCGCATGTGGGTCAAGTTCACCCAAAGATGCTCCTCCTCTCGAAAGCCAATTAAATCCTGGTTTTATGGAAAACTTTCCAACAGCAGGAGCAGAGTGGCGCAGCGGAAGCGTGCTGGGCCCATAACCCAGAGGTCGATGGATCGAAACCATCCTCTGCTAAGTTGTATTTTCTTATGCCAATCGATATTTGCTTGCTTGAGCAAAGGGCTTTCTTTCACACACAAAGACGAGTTGAACCTGATTCTGGTGATAAAACGAGCTAAAAAACACTCAGCAAAAGGATGGCCCTTGCGCCAAGGCAGTCTTGTCTCTTGGCCATGGAAGCCTGGCTGTGCTTTCTTTAATGGACGGCTTTTGTCCAATACTGCCTGCGTAACTTTGGGCATGCCAAGCCACGGCCTTATGCTTTGCGGTAGTCCTTAAGTATCAAGGTATCGGCTGAAGCCACAGCTAGCCAAAAGTGTCAACGCCTTGGAGCATGTTATGAGGATGACTCTGGCTTCCCATGTTGACTAGAGACATGAGGGGTTGGCAATGCTCACTGCGCTCGGTTCCAAGCCTCCACAACAAAATCAAAAGCAAGGCGCTTCCGGGAAGCGTGGCTTTCTTTGGAGGATGCGGGCATTGATCCCGCTACCTCTCGCATGCTAAGCGAGCGCTCTACCACTTGAGCTAATCCCCCTTTGCTGGAGGCTCTTATTTGTGTTATGGCTGATCCCTGCTCTCTCATGTGCTATGGGCAATAAATGCAGGTTTCAAAAACTAGAGACAGGAGGGGTTGGCAATGCTCAATGCTCACTGCGCTCGGTTCCGAGCCTCCACAACAAAATCAAAAGCAAGGCGCTTGCGGGAAGCGTGGCTTTCTTTGGAGGATGCGGGCATTGATCCCGCTACCTCTCGAATGCAAATCGAGCGCTCTACCATTTGAGCTAATCCCCCATTGCTGGAGGCTCTTATTTGTGTTATGGCTGATGCCTGCTCTCTCATGTGCTATGCGCAATAAATGCAGGTTTCATAAACAGTCACACCGACTGACCAATAAACCCCTAGTGCTTTGACGCATTCCACCAGACTTGAAATGAGGGCAGTGAGCTACCCGAGGGGCTCTAAACACAAAGAGGACGTAATTGCATTGGCCGGGAATCGAACCCGGGCCTCCCGCGTGGCAGGCGAGAATTCTACCACTGAACCACCAATGCTCCACACGCACGCAACTGCTGTCAACCTCGCTCAGCCGGGCCTAGGAGAGTCCAGCTTTCGTCCACCGTTACCATCTCTGTGAAGGCATTCGCATGTGGGTCAAGTTCACCCAAAGATGCTCCTCCTCTCGAAAGCCAATTAAATCCTGGTTTTATGGAAAACTTTCCAACAGCAGGAGCAGAGTGGCGCAGCGGAAGCGTGCTGGGCCCATAACCCAGAGGTCGATGGATCGAAACCATCCTCTGCTAAGTTGTATTTTCTTATGCCAATCGATATTTGCTTGCTTGAGCAAAGGGCTTTCTTTCACACACAAAGACGAGTTGAACCTGATTCTGGTGATAAAACGAGCTAAAAAACACTCAGCAAAAGGATGGCTCTTGCGCCAAGGGAGTCTTGTCTCTTGGCCATGGAAGCCTGGCTGTGCTTTCTTTAATGGACGGCTTTTGTCCAATACTGCCTGCGTAACTTTGGGCATGCCAAGCCACGGCCTTATGCTTTGCGGTAGTCCTTAAGTATCAAGGTATCGGCTGAAGCCACAGCTAGCCAAAAGTGTCAACGCCTTGGAGCATGTTATGAGGATGACTCTGGCTTCCCATGTTGACTAGAGACACGAGGGGTTGGCAATGCTCACTGCGCTCGGTTCCAAGCCTCCACAACAAAATCAAAAGCAAGGCGCTTCCGGGAAGCGTGGCTTTCTTTGGAGGATGCGGGCATTGATCCCGCTACCTCTCGCATGCTAAGCGAGCGCTCTACCACTTGAGCTAATCCCCCTTTGCTGGAGGCTCTTATTTGTGTTATGGCTGATCCCTGCTCTCTCATGTGCTATGGGCAATAAATGCAGGTTTCAAAAACTAGAGACAGGAGGGGTTGGCAATGCTCAATGCTCACTGCGCTCGGTTCCGAGCCTCCACAACAAAATCAAAAGCAAGGCGCTTGCAGGAAGCGTGGCTTTCTTTGGAGGATGCGGGCATTGATCCCGCTACCTCTCGAATGCAAATCGAGCGCTCTACCATTTGAGCTAATCCCCCATTGCTGGAGGCTCTTATTTGTGTTATGGCTGATCCCTGCTCTCTCATGTGCTATGCGCAATAAATGCAGGTTTCAAAAACAGTCACACCGACTGACCAATAAACCCCTAGTGCTTTGACGCATTCCACCAGACTTGAAATGTGGGCAGTGAGCTACCCGAGGGGCTCTAAACACAAAGAGGACGTAATTGCATTGGCCGGGAATCGAACCCGGGCCTCCCGCGTGGCAGGCGAGAATTCTACCACTGAACCACCAATGCTCCACACGCACGCAACTGCTGTCAACCTCGCTCAGCCGGGCCTAGGAGAGTCCAGCTTTCGTCCACCGTTACCATCTCTGTGAAGGCATTCGCATGTGGGTCAAGTTCACCCAAAGATGCTCCTCCTCTCGAAAGCCAATTAAATCCTGGTTTTATGGAAAACTTTCCAACAGCAGGAGCAGAGTGGCGCAGCGGAAGCGTGCTGGGCCCATAACCCAGAGGTCGATGGATCGAAACCATCCTCTGCTAAGTTGTATTTTCTTATGCCAATCGATATTTGCTTGCTTGAGCAAAGGGCTTTCTTTCACACACAAAGACGAGTTGAACCTGATTCTGGTGATAAAACGAGCTAAAAAACACTCAGCAAAAGGATGGCCCTTGCGCCAAGGGAGTCTTGTCTCTTGGCCATGGAAGCCTGGCTGTGCTTTCTTTAATGGACGGCTTTTGTCCAATACTGCCTGCGTAACTTTGGGCATGCCAAGCCACGGCCTTATGCTTTGCGGTAGTCCTTAAGTATCAAGGTATCGGCTGAAGCCACAGCTAGCCAAAAGTGTCAACGCCTTGGAGCATGTTATGAGGATGACTCTGGCTTCCCATGTTGACTAGAGACACGAGGGGTTGGCAATGCTCACTGCGCTCGGTTCCAAGCCTCCACAACAAAATCAAAAGCAAGGCGCTTCCGGGAAGCGTGGCTTTCTTTGGAGGATGCGGGCATTGATCCCGCTACCTCTCGCATGCTAAGCGAGCGCTCTACCACTTGAGCTAATCCCCCTTTGCTGGAGGCTCTTATTTGTGTTATGGCTGATCCCTGCTCTCTCATGTGCTATGGGCAATAAATGCAGGTTTCAAAAACTAGAGACAGGAGGGGTTGGCAATGCTCAATGCTCACTGCGCTCGGTTCCGAGCCTCCACAACAAAATCAAAAGCAAGGCGCTTGCGGGAAGCGTGGCTTTCTTTGGAGGATGCGGGCATTGATCCCGCTACCTCTCGAATGCAAATCGAGCGCTCTACCATTTGAGCTAATCCCCCATTGCTGGAGGCTCTTATTTGTGTTATGGCTGATCCCTGCTCTCTCATGTGCTATGCGCAATAAATGCAGGTTTCAAAAACAGTCACACCGACTGACCAATAAACCCCTAGTGCTTTGACGCATTCCACCAGACTTGAAATGAGGGCAGTGAGCTACCCGAGGGGCTCTAAACACAAAGAGGACGTAATTGCATTGGCCGGGAATCGAACCCGGGCCTCCCGCGTGGCAGGCGAGAATTCTACCACTGAACCACCAATGCTCCACACGCACGCAACTGCTGTCAACCTCGCTCAGCCGGGCCTAGGAGAGTCCAGCTTTCGTCCACCGTTACCATCTCTGTGAAGGCATTCGCATGTGGGTCAAGTTCACCCAAAGATGCTCCTCCTCTCGAAAGCCAATTAAATCCTGGTTTTATGGAAAACTTTCCAACAGCAGGAGCAGAGTGGCGCAGCGGAAGCGTGCTGGGCCCATAACCCAGAGGTCGATGGATCGAAACCATCCTCTGCTAAGTTGTATTTTCTTATGCCAATCGATATTTGCTTGCTTGAGCAAAGGGCTTTCTTTCACACACAAAGACGAGTTGAACCTGATTCTGGTGATAAAACGAGCTAAAAAACACTCAGCAAAAGGATGGCTCTTGCGCCAAGGGAGTCTTGTCTCTTGGCCATGGAAGCCTGGCTGTGCTTTCTTTAATGGACGGCTTTTGTCCAATACTGCCTGCGTAACTTTGGGCATGCCAAGCCACGGCCTTATGCTTTGCGGTAGTCCTTAAGTATCAAGGTATCGGCTGAAGCCACAGCTAGCCAAAAGTGTCAACGCCTTGGAGCATGTTATGAGGATGACTCTGGCTTCCCATGTTGACTAGAGACACGAGGGGTTGGCAATGCTCACTGCGCTCGGTTCCAAGCCTCCACAACAAAATCAAAAGCAAGGCGCTTCCGGGAAGCGTGGCTTTCTTTGGAGGATGCGGGCATTGATCCCGCTACCTCTCGCATGCTAAGCGAGCGCTCTACCACTTGAGCTAATCCCCCTTTGCTGGAGGCTCTTATTTGTGTTATGGCTGATCCCTGCTCTCTCATGTGCTATGGGCAATAAATGCAGGTTTCAAAAACTAGAGACAGGAGGGGTTGGCAATGCTCAATGCTCACTGCGCTCGGTTCCGAGCCTCCACAACAAAATCAAAAGCAAGGCGCTTGCAGGAAGCGTGGCTTTCTTTGGAGGATGCGGGCATTGATCCCGCTACCTCTCGAATGCAAATCGAGCGCTCTACCATTTGAGCTAATCCCCCATTGCTGGAGGCTCTTATTTGTGTTATGGCTGATCCCTGCTCTCTCATGTGCTATGCGCAATAAATGCAGGTTTCAAAAACAGTCACACCGACTGACCAATAAACCCCTAGTGCTTTGACGCATTCCACCAGACTTGAAATGTGGGCAGTGAGCTACCCGAGGGGCTCTAAACACAAAGAGGACGTAATTGCATTGGCCGGGAATCGAACCCGGGCCTCCCGCGTGGCAGGCGAGAATTCTACCACTGAACCACCAATGCTCCACACGCACGCAACTGCTGTCAACCTCGCTCAGCCGGGCCTAGGAGAGTCCAGCTTTCGTCCACCGTTACCATCTCTGTGAAGGCATTCGCATGTGGGTCAAGTTCACCCAAAGATGCTCCTCCTCTCGAAAGCCAATTAAATCCTGGTTTTATGGAAAACTTTCCAACAGCAGGAGCAGAGTGGCGCAGCGGAAGCGTGCTGGGCCCATAACCCAGAGGTCGATGGATCGAAACCATCCTCTGCTAAGTTGTATTTTCTTATGCCAATCGATATTTGCTTGCTTGAGCAAAGGGCTTTCTTTCACACACAAAGACGAGTTGAACCTGATTCTGGTGATAAAACGAGCTAAAAAACACTCAGCAAAAGGATGGCCCTTGCGCCAAGGGAGTCTTGTCTCTTGGCCATGGAAGCCTGGCTGTGCTTTCTTTAATGGACGGCTTTTGTCCAATACTGCCTGCGTAACTTTGGGCATGCCAAGCCACGGCCTTATGCTTTGCGGTAGTCCTTAAGTATCAAGGTATCGGCTGAAGCCACAGCTAGCCAAAAGTGTCAACGCCTTGGAGCATGTTATGAGGATGACTCTGGCTTCCCATGTTGACTAGAGACACGAGGGGTTGGCAATGCTCACTGCGCTCGGTTCCAAGCCTCCACAACAAAATCAAAAGCAAGGCGCTTCCGGGAAGCGTGGCTTTCTTTGGAGGATGCGGGCATTGATCCCGCTACCTCTCGCATGCTAAGCGAGCGCTCTACCACTTGAGCTAATCCCCCTTTGCTGGAGGCTCTTATTTGTGTTATGACTGATCCCTGCTCTCTCATGTGCTATGGGCAATAAATGCAGGTTTCAAAAACTAGAGACAGGAGGGGTTGGCAATGCTCAATGCTCACTGCGCTCGGTTCCGAGCCTCCACAACAAAATCAAAAGCAAGGCGCTTGCAGGAAGCGTGGCTTTCTTTGGAGGATGCGGGCATTGATCCCACTACCTCTCGAATGCAAATCGAGCGCTCTACCATTTGAGCTAATCCCCCATTGCTGGAGGCTCTTATTTGTGTTATGGCTGATCCCTGCTCTCTCATGTGCTATGCGCAATAAATGCAGGTTTCAAAAACAGTCACACCGACTGACCAATAAACCCCTAGTGCTTTGACGCATTCCACCAGACTTGAAATGTGGGCAGTGAGCTACCCGAGGGGCTCTAAACACAAAGAGGACGTAATTGCATTGGCCGGGAATCGAACCCGGGCCTCCCGCGTGGCAGGCGAGAATTCTACCACTGAACCACCAATGCTCCACACGCACGCAACTGCTGTCAACCTCGCTCAGCCGGGCCTAGGAGAGTCCAGCTTTCGTCCACCGTTACCATCTCTGTGAAGGCATTCGCATGTGGGTCAAGTTCACCCAAAGATGCTCCTCCTCTCGAAAGCCAATTAAATCCTGGTTTTATGGAAAACTTTCCAACAGCAGGAGCAGAGTGGCGCAGCGGAAGCGTGCTGGGCCCATAACCCAGAGGTCGATGGATCGAAACCATCCTCTGCTAAGTTGTATTTTCTTATGCCAATCGATATTTGCTTGCTTGAGCAAAGGGCTTTCTTTCACACACAAAGACGAGTTGAACCTGATTCTGGTGATAAAACGAGCTAAAAAACACTCAGCAAAAGGATGGCCCTTGCGCCAAGGGAGTCTTGTCTCTTGGCCATGGAAGCCTGGCTGTGCTTTCTTTAATGGACGGCTTTTGTCCAATACTGCCTGCGTAACTTTGGGCATGCCAAGCCACGGCCTTATGCTTTGCGGTAGTCCTTAAGTATCAAGGTATCGGCTGAAGCCACAGCTAGCCAAAAGTGTCAACGCCTTGGAGCATGTTATGAGGATGACTCTGGCTTCCCATGTTGACTAGAGACACGAGGGGTTGGCAATGCTCACTGCGCTCGGTTCCAAGCCTCCACAACAAAATCAAAAGCAAGGCGCTTCCGGGAAGCGTGGCTTTCTTTGGAGGATGCGGGCATTGATCCCGCTACCTCTCGCATGCTAAGCGAGCGCTCTACCACTTGAGCTAATCCCCCTTTGCTGGAGGCTCTTATTTGTGTTATGGCTGATCCCTGCTCTCTCATGTGCTATGGGCAATAAATGCAGGTTTCAAAAACTAGAGACAGGAGGGGTTGGCAATGCTCAATGCTCACTGCGCTCGGTTCCGAGCCTCCACAACAAAATCAAAAGCAAGGCGCTTGCAGGAAGCGTGGCTTTCTTTGGAGGATGCGGGCATTGATCCCGCTACCTCTCGAATGCAAATCGAGCGCTCTACCATTTGAGCTAATCCCCCATTGCTGGAGGCTCTTATTTGTGTTATGGCTGATCCCTGCTCTCTCATGTGCTATGCGCAATAAATGCAGGTTTCAAAAACAGTCACACCGACTGACCAATAAACCCCTAGTGCTTTGACGCATTCCACCAGACTTGAAATGTGGGCAGTGAGCTACCCGAGGGGCTCTAAACACAAAGAGGACGTAATTGCATTGGCCGGGAATCGAACCCGGGCCTCCCGCGTGGCAGGCGAGAATTCTACCACTGAACCACCAATGCTCCACACGCACGCAACTGCTGTCAACCTCGCTCAGCCGGGCCTAGGAGAGTCCAGCTTTCGTCCACCGTTACCATCTCTGTGAAGGCATTCGCATGTGGGTCAAGTTCACCCAAAGATGCTCCTCCTCTCGAAAGCCAATTAAATCCTGGTTTTATGGAAAACTTTCCAACAGCAGGAGCAGAGTGGCGCAGCGGAAGCGTGCTGGGCCCATAACCCAGAGGTCGATGGATCGAAACCATCCTCTGCTAAGTTGTATTTTCTTATGCCAATCGATATTTGCTTGCTTGAGCAAAGGGCTTTCTTTCACACACAAAGACGAGTTGAACCTGATTCTGGTGATAAAACGAGCTAAAAAACACTCAGCAAAAGGATGGCCCTTGCGCCAAGGGAGTCTTGTCTCTTGGCCATGGAAGCCTGGCTGTGCTTTCTTTAATGGACGGCTTTTGTCCAATACTGCCTGCGTAACTTTGGGCATGCCAAGCCACGGCCTTATGCTTTGCGGTAGTCCTTAAGTATCAAGGTATCGGCTGAAGCCACAGCTAGCCAAAAGTGTCAACGCCTTGGAGCATGTTATGAGGATGACTCTGGCTTCCCATGTTGACTAGAGACACGAGGGGTTGGCAATGCTCACTGCGCTCGGTTCCAAGCCTCCACAACAAAATCAAAAGCAAGGCGCTTCCGGGAAGCGTGGCTTTCTTTGGAGGATGCGGGCATTGATCCCGCTACCTCTCGCATGCTAAGCGAGCGCTCTACCACTTGAGCTAATCCCCCTTTGCTGGAGGCTCTTATTTGTGTTATGACTGATCCCTGCTCTCTCATGTGCTATGGGCAATAAATGCAGGTTTCAAAAACTAGAGACAGGAGGGGTTGGCAATGCTCAATGCTCACTGCGCTCGGTTCCGAGCCTCCACAACAAAATCAAAAGCAAGGCGCTTGCAGGAAGCGTGGCTTTCTTTGGAGGATGCGGGCATTGATCCCGCTACCTCTCGAATGCAAATCGAGCGCTCTACCATTTGAGCTAATCCCCCATTGCTGGAGGCTCTTATTTGTGTTATGGCTGATCCCTGCTCTCTCATGTGCTATGCGCAATAAATGCAGGTTTCAAAAACAGTCACACCGACTGACCAATAAACCCCTAGTGCTTTGACGCATTCCACCAGACTTGAAATGTGGGCAGTGAGCTACCCGAGGGGCTCTAAACACAAAGAGGACGTAATTGCATTGGCCGGGAATCGAACCCGGGCCTCCCGCGTGGCAGGCGAGAATTCTACCACTGAACCACCAATGCTCCACACGCACGCAACTGCTGTCAACCTCGCTCAGCCGGGCCTAGGAGAGTCCAGCTTTCGTCCACCGTTACCATCTCTGTGAAGGCATTCGCATGTGGGTCAAGTTCACCCAAAGATGCTCCTCCTCTCGAAAGCCAATTAAATCCTGGTTTTATGGAAAACTTTCCAACAGCAGGAGCAGAGTGGCGCAGCGGAAGCGTGCTGGGCCCATAACCCAGAGGTCGATGGATCGAAACCATCCTCTGCTAAGTTGTATTTTCTTATGCCAATCGATATTTGCTTGCTTGAGCAAAGGGCTTTCTTTCACACACAAAGACGAGTTGAACCTGATTCTGGTGATAAAACGAGCTAAAAAACACTCAGCAAAAGGATGGCCCTTGCGCCAAGGGAGTCTTGTCTCTTGGCCATGGAAGCCTGGCTGTGCTTTCTTTAATGGACGGCTTTTGTCCAATACTGCCTGCGTAACTTTGGGCATGCCAAGCCACGGCCTTATGCTTTGCGGTAGTCCTTAAGTATCAAGGTATCGGCTGAAGCCACAGCTAGCCAAAAGTGTCAACGCCTTGGAGCATGTTATGAGGATGACTCTGGCTTCCCATGTTGACTAGAGACACGAGGGGTTGGCAATGCTCACTGCGCTCGGTTCCAAGCCTCCACAACAAAATCAAAAGCAAGGCGCTTCCGGGAAGCGTGGCTTTCTTTGGAGGATGCGGGCATTGATCCCGCTACCTCTCGCATGCTAAGCGAGCGCTCTACCACTTGAGCTAATCCCCCTTTGCTGGAGGCTCTTATTTGTGTTATGGCTGATCCCTGCTCTCTCATGTGCTATGGGCAATAAATGCAGGTTTCAAAAACTAGAGACAGGAGGGGTTGGCAATGCTCAATGCTCACTGCGCTCGGTTCCGAGCCTCCACAACAAAATCAAAAGCAAGGCGCTTGCAGGAAGCGTGGCTTTCTTTGGAGGATGCGGGCATTGATCCCGCTACCTCTCGAATGCAAATCGAGCGCTCTACCATTTGAGCTAATCCCCCATTGCTGGAGGCTCTTATTTGTGTTATGGCTGATCCCTGCTCTCTCATGTGCTATGCGCAATAAATGCAGGTTTCAAAAACAGTCACACCGA
The DNA here is from genome assembly GCF_965119305.1 of Pelophylax lessonae. NCBI lineage: Eukaryota > Metazoa > Chordata > Amphibia > Anura > Ranidae > Pelophylax > Pelophylax lessonae. The sequence continues at coordinate 93,218 of NW_028120010.1, forward strand.
CTGACCAATAAACCCCTAGTGCTTTGACGCATTCCACCAGACTTGAAATGTGGGCAGTGAGCTACCCGAGGGGCTCTAAACACAAAGAGGACGTAATTGCATTGGCCGGGAATCGAACCCGGGCCTCCCGCGTGGCAGGCGAGAATTCTACCACTGAACCACCAATGCTCCACACGCACGCAACTGCTGTCAACCTCGCTCAGCCGGGCCTAGGAGAGTCCAGCTTTCGTCCACCGTTACCATCTCTGTGAAGGCATTCGCATGTGGGTCAAGTTCACCCAAAGATGCTCCTCCTCTCGAAAGCCAATTAAATCCTGGTTTTATGGAAAACTTTCCAACAGCAGGAGCAGAGTGGCGCAGCGGAAGCGTGCTGGGCCCATAACCCAGAGGTCGATGGATCGAAACCATCCTCTGCTAAGTTGTATTTTCTTATGCCAATCGATATTTGCTTGCTTGAGCAAAGGGCTTTCTTTCACACACAAAGACGAGTTGAACCTGATTCTGGTGATAAAACGAGCTAAAAAACACTCAGCAAAAGGATGGCTCTTGCGCCAAGGGAGTCTTGTCTCTTGGCCATGGAAGCCTGGCTGTGCTTTCTTTAATGGACGGCTTTTGTCCAATACTGCCTGCGTAACTTTGGGCATGCCAAGCCACGGCCTTATGCTTTGCGGTAGTCCTTAAGTATCAAGGTATCGGCTGAAGCCACAGCTAGCCAAAAGTGTCAACGCCTTGGAGCATGTTATGAGGATGACTCTGGCTTCCCATGTTGACTAGAGACACGAGGGGTTGGCAATGCTCACTGCGCTCGGTTCCAAGCCTCCACAACAAAATCAAAAGCAAGGCGCTTCCGGGAAGCGTGGCTTTCTTTGGAGGATGCGGGCATTGATCCCGCTACCTCTCGCATGCTAAGCGAGCGCTCTACCACTTGAGCTAATCCCCCTTTGCTGGAGGCTCTTATTTGTGTTATGGCTGATCCCTGCTCTCTCATGTGCTATGGGCAATAAATGCAGGTTTCAAAAACTAGAGACAGGAGGGGTTGGCAATGCTCAATGCTCACTGCGCTCGGTTCCGAGCCTCCACAACAAAATCAAAAGCAAGGCGCTTGCAGGAAGCGTGGCTTTCTTTGGAGGATGCGGGCATTGATCCCGCTACCTCTCGAATGCAAATCGAGCGCTCTACCATTTGAGCTAATCCCCCATTGCTGGAGGCTCTTATTTGTGTTATGGCTGATCCCTGCTCTCTCATGTGCTATGCGCAATAAATGCAGGTTTCAAAAACAGTCACACCGACTGACCAATAAACCCCTAGTGCTTTGACGCATTCCACCAGACTAGAAATGTGGGCAGTGAGCTACCCGAGGGGCTCTAAACACAAAGAGGACGTAATTGCATTGGCCGGGAATCGAACCCGGGCCTCCCGCGTGGCAGGCGAGAATTCTACCACTGAACCACCAATGCTCCACACGCACGCAACTGCTGTCAACCTCGCTCAGCCGGGCCTAGGAGAGTCCAGCTTTCGTCCACCGTTACCATCTCTGTGAAGGCATTCGCATGTGGGTCAAGTTCACCCAAAGATGCTCCTCCTCTCGAAAGCCAATTAAATCCTGGTTTTATGGAAAACTTTCCAACAGCAGGAGCAGAGTGGCGCAGCGGAAGCGTGCTGGGCCCATAACCCAGAGGTCGATGGATCGAAACCATCCTCTGCTAAGTTGTATTTTCTTATGCCAATCGATATTTGCTTGCTTGAGCAAAGGGCTTTCTTTCACACACAAAGACGAGTTGAACCTGATTCTGGTGATAAAACGAGCTAAAAAACACTCAGCAAAAGGATGGCCCTTGCGCCAAGGGAGTCTTGTCTCTTGGCCATGGAAGCCTGGCTGTGCTTTCTTTAATGGACGGCTTTTGTCCAATACTGCCTGCGTAACTTTGGGCATGCCAAGCCACGGCCTTATGCTTTGCGGTAGTCCTTAAGTATCAAGGTATCGGCTGAAGCCACAGCTAGCCAAAAGTGTCAACGCCTTGGAGCATGTTATGAGGATGACTCTGGCTTCCCATGTTGACTAGAGACACGAGGGGTTGGCAATGCTCACTGCGCTCGGTTCCAAGCCTCCACAACAAAATCAAAAGCAAGGCGCTTCCGGGAAGCGTGGCTTTCTTTGGAGGATGCGGGCATTGATCCCGCTACCTCTCGCATGCTAAGCGAGCGCTCTACCACTTGAGCTAATCCCCCTTTGCTGGAGGCTCTTATTTGTGTTATGGCTGATCCCTGCTCTCTCATGTGCTATGGGCAATAAATGCAGGTTTCAAAAACTAGAGACAGGAGGGGTTGGCAATGCTCAATGCTCACTGCGCTCGGTTCCGAGCCTCCACAACAAAATCAAAAGCAAGGCGCTTGCAGGAAGCGTGGCTTTCTTTGGAGGATGCGGGCATTGATCCCACTACCTCTCGAATGCAAATCGAGCGCTCTACCATTTGAGCTAATCCCCCATTGCTGGAGGCTCTTATTTGTGTTATGGCTGATCCCTGCTCTCTCATGTGCTATGCGCAATAAATGCAGGTTTCAAAAACAGTCACACCGACTGACCAATAAACCCCTAGTGCTTTGACGCATTCCACCAGACTTGAAATGTGGGCAGTGAGCTACCCGAGGGGCTCTAAACACAAAGAGGACGTAATTGCATTGGCCGGGAATCGAACCCGGGCCTCCCGCGTGGCAGGCGAGAATTCTACCACTGAACCACCAATGCTCCACACGCACGCAACTGCTGTCAACCTCGCTCAGCCGGGCCTAGGAGAGTCCAGCTTTCGTCCACCGTTACCATCTCTGTGAAGGCATTCGCATGTGGGTCAAGTTCACCCAAAGATGCTCCTCCTCTCGAAAGCCAATTAAATCCTGGTTTTATGGAAAACTTTCCAACAGCAGGAGCAGAGTGGCGCAGCGGAAGCGTGCTGGGCCCATAACCCAGAGGTCGATGGATCGAAACCATCCTCTGCTAAGTTGTATTTTCTTATGCCAATCGATATTTGCTTGCTTGAGCAAAGGGCTTTCTTTCACACACAAAGACGAGTTGAACCTGATTCTGGTGATAAAACGAGCTAAAAAACACTCAGCAAAAGGATGGCCCTTGCGCCAAGGGAGTCTTGTCTCTTGGCCATGGAAGCCTGGCTGTGCTTTCTTTAATGGACGGCTTTTGTCCAATACTGCCTGCGTAACTTTGGGCATGCCAAGCCACGGCCTTATGCTTTGCGGTAGTCCTTAAGTATCAAGGTATCGGCTGAAGCCACAGCTAGCCAAAAGTGTCAACGCCTTGGAGCATGTTATGAGGATGACTCTGGCTTCCCATGTTGACTAGAGACACGAGGGGTTGGCAATGCTCACTGCGCTCGGTTCCGAGCCTCCACAACAAAATCAAAAGCAAGGCGCTTGCAGGAAGCGTGGCTTTCTTTGGAGGATGCGGGCATTGATCCCACTACCTCTCGAATGCAAATCGAGCGCTCTACCATTTGAGCTAATCCCCCATTGCTGGAGGCTCTTATTTGTGTTATGGCTGATCCCTGCTCTCTCATGTGCTATGCGCAATAAATGCAGGTTTCAAAAACAGTCACACCGACTGACCAATAAACCCCTAGTGCTTTGACGCATTCCACCAGACTTGAAATGTGGGCAGTGAGCTACCCGAGGGGCTCTAAACACAAAGAGGACGTAATTGCATTGGCCGGGAATCGAACCCGGGCCTCCCGCGTGGCAGGCGAGAATTCTACCACTGAACCACCAATGCTCCACACGCACGCAACTGCTGTCAACCTCGCTCAGCCGGGCCTAGGAGAGTCCAGCTTTCGTCCACCGTTACCATCTCTGTGAAGGCATTCGCATGTGGGTCAAGTTCACCCAAAGATGCTCCTCCTCTCGAAAGCCAATTAAATCCTGGTTTTATGGAAAACTTTCCAACAGCAGGAGCAGAGTGGCGCAGCGGAAGCGTGCTGGGCCCATAACCCAGAGGTCGATGGATTGAAACCATCCTCTGCTAAGTTGTATTTTCTTATGCCAATCGATATTTGCTTGCTTGAGCAAAGGGCTTTCTTTCACACACAAAGACGAGTTGAACCTGATTCTGGTGATAAAACGAGCTAAAAAACACTCAGCAAAAGGATGGCCCTTGCGCCAAGGGAGTCTTGTCTCTTGGCCATGGAAGCCTGGCTGTGCTTTCTTTAATGGACGGCTTTTGTCCAATACTGCCTGCGTAACTTTGGGCATGCCAAGCCACGGCCTTATGCTTTGCGGTAGTCCTTAAGTATCAAGGTATCGGCTGAAGCCACAGCTAGCCAAAAGTGTCAACGCCTTGGAGCATGTTATGAGGATGACTCTGGCTTCCCATGTTGACTAGAGACACGAGGGGTTGGCAATGCTCACTGCGCTCGGTTCCAAGCCTCCACAACAAAATCAAAAGCAAGGCGCTTCCGGGAAGCGTGGCTTTCTTTGGAGGATGCGGGCATTGATCCCGCTACCTCTCGCATGCTAAGCGAGCGCTCTACCACTTGAGCTAATCCCCCTTTGCTGGAGGCTCTTATTTGTGTTATGGCTGATCCCTGCTCTCTCATGTGCTATGGGCAATAAATGCAGGTTTCAAAAACTAGAGACAGGAGGGGTTGGCAATGCTCAATGCTCACTGCGCTCGGTTCCGAGCCTCCACAACAAAATCAAAAGCAAGGCGCTTGCAGGAAGCGTGGCTTTCTTTGGAGGATGCGGGCATTGATCCCGCTACCTCTCGAATGCAAATCGAGCGCTCTACCATTTGAGCTAATCCCCCATTGCTGGAGGCTTTTATTTGTGTTATGGCTGATCCCTGCTCTCTCATGTGCTATGCGCAATAAATGCAGGTTTCAAAAACAGTCACACCGACTGACCAATAAACCCCTAGTGCTTTGACGCATTCCACCAGACTTGAAATGTGGGCAGTGAGCTACCCGAGGGGCTCTAAACACAAAGAGGACGTAATTGCATTGGCCGGGAATCGAACCCGGGCCTCCCGCGTGGCAGGCGAGAATTCTACCACTGAACCACCAATGCTGCACACGCACGCAACTGCTGTCAACCTCGCTCAGCCGGGCCTAGGAGAGTCCAGCTTTCGTCCACCGTTACCATCTCTGTGAAGGCATTCGCATGTGGGTCAAGTTCACCCAAAGATGCTCCTCCTCTCGAAAGCCAATTAAATCCTGGTTTTATGGAAAACTTTCCAACAGCAGGAGCAGAGTGGCGCAGCGGAAGCGTGCTGGGCCCATAACCCAGAGGTCGATGGATCGAAACCATCCTCTGCTAAGTTGTATTTTCTTATGCCAATCGATATTTGCTTGCTTGAGCAAAGGGCTTTCTTTCACACACAAAGACGAGTTGAACCTGATTCTGGTGATAAAACGAGCTAAAAAACACTCAGCAAAAGGATGGCCCTTGCGCCAAGGGAGTCTTGTCTCTTGGCCATGGAAGCCTGGCTGTGCTTTCTTTAATGGACGGCTTTTGTCCAATACTGCCTGCGTAACTTTGGGCATGCCAAGCCACGGCCTTATGCTTTGCGGTAGTCCTTAAGTATCAAGGTATCGGCTGAAGCCACAGCTAGCCAAAAGTGTCAACGCCTTGGAGCATGTTATGAGGATGACTCTGGCTTCCCATGTTGACTAGAGACACGAGGGGTTGGCAATGCTCACTGCGCTCGGTTCCAAGCCTCCACAACAAAATCAAAAGCAAGGCGCTTCCGGGAAGCGTGGCTTTCTTTGGAGGATGCGGGCATTGATCTCGCTACCTCTCGCATGCTAAGCGAGCGCTCTACCACTTGAGCTAATCCCCCTTTGCTGGAGGCTCTTATTTGTGTTATGGCTGATCCCTGCTCTCTCATGTGCTATGGGCAATAAATGCAGGTTTCAAAAACTAGAGACAGGAGGGGTTGGCAATGCTCAATGCTCACTGCGCTCGGTTCCGAGCCTCCACAACAAAATCAAAAGCAAGGCGCTTGCAGGAAGCGTGGCTTTCTTTGGAGGATGCGGGCATTGATCCCACTACCTCTCGAATGCAAATCGAGCGCTCTACCATTTGAGCTAATCCCCCATTGCTGGAGGCTTTTATTTGTGTTATGGCTGATCCCTGCTCTCTCATGTGCTATGCGCAATAAATGCAGGTTTCAAAAACAGTCACACCGACTGACCAATAAACCCCTAGTGCTTTGACGCATTCCACCAGACTTGAAATGTGGGCAGTGAGCTACCCGAGGGGCTCTAAACACAAAGAGGACGTAATTGCATTGGCCGGGAATCGAACCCGGGCCTCCCGCGTGGCAGGCGAGAATTCTACCACTGAACCACCAATGCTCCACACGCACGCAACTGCTGTCAACCTCGCTCAGCCGGGCCTAGGAGAGTCCAGCTTTCGTCCACCGTTACCATCTCTGTGAAGGCATTCGCATGTGGGTCAAGTTCACCCAAAGATGCTCCTCCTCTCGAAAGCCAATTAAATCCTGGTTTTATGGAAAACTTTCCAACAGCAGGAGCAGAGTGGCGCAGCGGAAGCGTGCTGGGCCCATAACCCAGAGGTCGATGGATCGAAACCATCCTCTGCTAAGTTGTATTTTCTTATGCCAATCGATATTTGCTTGCTTGAGCAAAGGGCTTTCTTTCACACACAAAGACGAGTTGAACCTGATTCTGGTGATAAAACGAGCTAAAAAACACTCAGCAAAAGGATGGCCCTTGCGCCAAGGGAGTCTTGTCTCTTGGCCATGGAAGCCTGGCTGTGCTTTCTTTAATGGACGGCTTTTGTCCAATACTGCCTGCGTAACTTTGGGCATGCCAAGCCACGGCCTTATGCTTTGCGGTAGTCCTTAAGTATCAAGGTATCGGCTGAAGCCACAGCTAGCCAAAAGTGTCAACGCCTTGGAGCATGTTATGAGGATGACTCTGGCTTCCCATGTTGACTAGAGACACGAGGGGTTGGCAATGCTCACTGCGCTCGGTTCCAAGCCTCCACAACAAAATCAAAAGCAAGGCGCTTCCGGGAAGCGTGGCTTTCTTTGGAGGATGCGGGCATTGATCCCGCTACCTCTCGCATGCTAAGCGAGCGCTCTACCACTTGAGCTAATCCCCCTTTGCTGGAGGCTCTTATTTGTGTTATGGCTGATCCCTGCTCTCTCATGTGCTATGGGCAATAAATGCAGGTTTCAAAAACTAGAGACAGGAGGGGTTGGCAATGCTCAATGCTCACTGCGCTCGGTTCCGAGCCTCCACAACAAAATCAAAAGCAAGGCGCTTGCAGGAAGCGTGGCTTTCTTTGGAGGATGCGGGCATTGATCCCGCTACCTCTCGAATGCAAATCGAGCGCTCTACCATTTGAGCTAATCCCCCATTGCTGGAGGCTCTTATTTGTGTTATGGCTGATCCCTGCTCTCTCATGTGCTATGCGCAATAAATGCAGGTTTCAAAAACAGTCACACCGACTGACCAATAAACCCCTAGTGCTTTGACGCATTCCACCAGACTTGAAATGTGGGCAGTGAGCTACCCGAGGGGCTCTAAACACAAAGAGGACGTAATTGCATTGGCCGGGAATCGAACCCGGGCCTCCCGCGTGGCAGGCGAGAATTCTACCACTGAACCACCAATGCTCCACACGCACGCAACTGCTGTCAACCTCGCTCAGCCGGGCCTAGGAGAGTCCAGCTTTCGTCCACCGTTACCATCTCTGTGAAGGCATTCGCATGTGGGTCAAGTTCACCCAAAGATGCTCCTCCTCTCGAAAGCCAATTAAATCCTGGTTTTATGGAAAACTTTCCAACAGCAGGAGCAGAGTGGCGCAGCGGAAGCGTGCTGGGCCCATAACCCAGAGGTCGATGGATCGAAACCATCCTCTGCTAAGTTGTATTTTCTTATGCCAATCGATATTTGCTTGCTTGAGCAAAGGGCTTTCTTTCACACACAAAGACGAGTTGAACCTGATTCTGGTGATAAAACGAGCTAAAAAACACTCAGCAAAAGGATGGCCCTTGCGCCAAGGCAGTCTTGTCTCTTGGCCATGGAAGCCTGGCTGTGCTTTCTTTAATGGACGGCTTTTGTCCAATACTGCCTGCGTAACTTTGGGCATGCCAAGCCACGGCCTTATGCTTTGCGGTAGTCCTTAAGTATCAAGGTATCGGCTGAAGCCACAGCTAGCCAAAAGTGTCAACGCCTTGGAGCATGTTATGAGGATGACTCTGGCTTCCCATGTTGACTAGAGACATGAGGGGTTGGCAATGCTCACTGCGCTCGGTTCCAAGCCTCCACAACAAAATCAAAAGCAAGGCGCTTCCGGGAAGCGTGGCTTTCTTTGGAGGATGCGGGCATTGATCCCGCTACCTCTCGCATGCTAAGCGAGCGCTCTACCACTTGAGCTAATCCCCCTTTGCTGGAGGCTCTTATTTGTGTTATGGCTGATCCCTGCTCTCTCATGTGCTATGGGCAATAAATGCAGGTTTCAAAAACTAGAGACAGGAGGGGTTGGCAATGCTCAATGCTCACTGCGCTCGGTTCCGAGCCTCCACAACAAAATCAAAAGCAAGGCGCTTGCGGGAAGCGTGGCTTTCTTTGGAGGATGCGGGCATTGATCCCGCTACCTCTCGAATGCAAATCGAGCGCTCTACCATTTGAGCTAATCCCCCATTGCTGGAGGCTCTTATTTGTGTTATGGCTGATGCCTGCTCTCTCATGTGCTATGCGCAATAAATGCAGGTTTCATAAACAGTCACACCGACTGACCAATAAACCCCTAGTGCTTTGACGCATTCCACCAGACTTGAAATGAGGGCAGTGAGCTACCCGAGGGGCTCTAAACACAAAGAGGACGTAATTGCATTGGCCGGGAATCGAACCCGGGCCTCCCGCGTGGCAGGCGAGAATTCTACCACTGAACCACCAATGCTCCACACGCACGCAACTGCTGTCAACCTCGCTCAGCCGGGCTCAGCCGGGCCTAGGAGAGTCCAGCTTTCGTCCACCGTTACCATCTCTGTGAAGGCATTCGCATGTGGGTCAAGTTCACCCAAAGATGCTCCTCCTCTCGAAAGCCAATTAAATCCTGGTTTTATGGAAAACTTTCCAACAGCAGGAGCAGAGTGGCGCAGCGGAAGCGTGCTGGGCCCATAACCCAGAGGTCGATGGATCGAAACCATCCTCTGCTAAGTTGTATTTTCTTATGCCAATCGATATTTGCTTGCTTGAGCAAAGGGCTTTCTTTCACACACAAAGACGAGTTGAACCTGATTCTGGTGATAAAACGAGCTAAAAAACACTCAGCAAAAGGATGGCTCTTGCGCCAAGGGAGTCTTGTCTCTTGGCCATGGAAGCCTGGCTGTGCTTTCTTTAATGGACGGCTTTTGTCCAATACTGCCTGCGTAACTTTGGGCATGCCAAGCCACGGCCTTATGCTTTGCGGTAGTCCTTAAGTATCAAGGTATCGGCTGAAGCCACAGCTAGCCAAAAGTGTCAACGCCTTGGAGCATGTTATGAGGATGACTCTGGCTTCCCATGTTGACTAGAGACACGAGGGGTTGGCAATGCTCACTGCGCTCGGTTCCAAGCCTCCACAACAAAATCAAAAGCAAGGCGCTTCCGGGAAGCGTGGCTTTCTTTGGAGGATGCGGGCATTGATCCCGCTACCTCTCGCATGCTAAGCGAGCGCTCTACCACTTGAGCTAATCCCCCTTTGCTGGAGGCTCTTATTTGTGTTATGGCTGATCCCTGCTCTCTCATGTGCTATGGGCAATAAATGCAGGTTTCAAAAACTAGAGACAGGAGGGGTTGGCAATGCTCAATGCTCACTGCGCTCGGTTCCGAGCCTCCACAACAAAATCAAAAGCAAGGCGCTTGCAGGAAGCGTGGCTTTCTTTGGAGGATGCGGGCATTGATCCCGCTACCTCTCGAATGCAAATCGAGCGCTCTACCATTTGAGCTAATCCCCCACTGCTGGAGGCTCTTATTTGTGTTATGGCTGATCCCTGCTCTCTCATGTGCTATGCGCAATAAATGCAGGTTTCAAAAACAGTCACACCGACTGACCAATAAACCCCTAGTGCTTTGACGCATTCCACCAGACTTGAAATGTGGGCAGTGAGCTACCCGAGGGGCTCTAAACACAAAGAGGACGTAATTGCATTGGCCGGGAATCGAACCCGGGCCTCCCGCGTGGCAGGCGAGAATTCTACCACTGAACCACCAATGCTCCACACGCACGCAACTGCTGTCAACCTCGCTCAGCCGGGCCTAGGAGAGTCCAGCTTTCGTCCACCGTTACCATCTCTGTGAAGGCATTCGCATGTGGGTCAAGTTCACCCAAAGATGCTCCTCCTCTCGAAAGCCAATTAAATCCTGGTTTTATGGAAAACTTTCCAACAGCAGGAGCAGAGTGGCGCAGCGGAAGCGTGCTGGGCCCATAACCCAGAGGTCGATGGATCGAAACCATCCTCTGCTAAGTTGTATTTTCTTATGCCAATCGATATTTGCTTGCTTGAGCAAAGGGCTTTCTTTCACACACAAAGACGAGTTGAACCTGATTCTGGTGATAAAACGAGCTAAAAAACACTCAGCAAAAGGATGGCCCTTGCGCCAAGGGAGTCTTGTCTCTTGGCCATGGAAGCCTGGCTGTGCTTTCTTTAATGGACGGCTTTTGTCCAATACTGCCTGCGTAACTTTGGGCATGCCAAGCCACGGCCTTATGCTTTGCGGTAGTCCTTAAGTATCAAGGTATCGGCTGAAGCCACAGCTAGCCAAAAGTGTCAACGCCTTGGAGCATGTTATGAGGATGACTCTGGCTTCCCATGTTGACTAGAGACACGAGGGGTTGGCAATGCTCACTGCGCTCGGTTCCAAGCCTCCACAACAAAATCAAAAGCAAGGCGCTTCCGGGAAGCGTGGCTTTCTTTGGAGGATGCGGGCATTGATCCCGCTACCTCTCGCATGCTAAGCGAGCGCTCTACCACTTGAGCTAATCCCCCTTTGCTGGAGGCTCTTATTTGTGTTATGGCTGATCCCTGCTCTCTCATGTGCTATGGGCAATAAATGCAGGTTTCAAAAACTAGAGACAGGAGGGGTTGGCAATGCTCAATGCTCACTGCGCTCGGTTCCGAGCCTCCACAACAAAATCAAAAGCAAGGCGCTTGCAGGAAGCGTGGCTTTCTTTGGAGGATGCGGGCATTGATCCCGCTACCTCTCGAATGCAAATCGAGCGCTCTACCATTTGAGCTAATCCCCCATTGCTGGAGGCTCTTATTTGTGTTATGGCTGATCCCTGCTCTCTCATGTGCTATGCGCAATAAATGCAGGTTTCAAAAACAGTCACACCGACTGACCAATAAACCCCTAGTGCTTTGACGCATTCCACCAGACTTGAAATGTGGGCAGTGAGCTACCCGAGGGGCTCTAAGCACAAAGAGGACGTAATTGCATTGGCCGGGAATCGAACCCGGGCCTCCCGCGTGGCAGGCGAGAATTCTACCACTGAACCACCAATGCTCCACACGCACGCAACTGCTGTCAACCTCGCTCAGCCGGGCCTAGGAGAGTCCAGCTTTCGTCCACCGTTACCATCTCTGTGAAGGCATTCGCATGTGGGTCAAGTTCACCCAAAGATGCTCCTCCTCTCGAAAGCCAATTAAATCCTGGTTTTATGGAAAACTTTCCAACAGCAGGAGCAGAGTGGCGCAGCGGAAGCGTGCTGGGCCCATAACCCAGAGGTCGATGGATCGAAACCATCCTCTGCTAAGTTGTATTTTCTTATGCCAATCGATATTTGCTTGCTTGAGCAAAGGGCTTTCTTTCACACACAAAGACGAGTTGAACCTGATTCTGGTGATAAAACGAGCTAAAAAACACTCAGCAAAAGGATGGCCCTTGCGCCAAGGGAGTCTTGTCTCTTGGCCATGGAAGCCTGGCTGTGCTTTCTTTAATGGACGGCTTTTGTCCAATACTGCCTGCGTAACTTTGGGCATGCCAAGCCACGGCCTTATGCTTTGCGGTAGTCCTTAAGTATCAAGGTATCGGCTGAAGCCACAGCTAGCCAAAAGTGTCAACGCCTTGGAGCATGTTATGAGGATGACTCTGGCTTCCCATGTTGACTAGAGACACGAGGGGTTGGCAATGCTCACTGCGCTCGGTTCCAAGCCTCCACAACAAAATCAAAAGCAAGGCGCTTCCGGGAAGCGTGGCTTTCTTTGGAGGATGCGGGCATTGATCTCGCTACCTCTCGCATGCTAAGCGAGCGCTCTACCACTTGAGCTAATCCCCCTTTGCTGGAGGCTCTTATTTGTGTTATGGCTGATCCCTGCTCTCTCATGTGCTATGGGCAATAAATGCAGGTTTCAAAAACTAGAGACAGGAGGGGTTGGCAATGCTCAATGCTCACTGCGCTCGGTTCCGAGCCTCCACAACAAAATCAAAAGCAAGGCGCTTGCAGGAAGCGTGGCTTTCTTTGGAGGATGCGGGCATTGATCCCACTACCTCTCGAATGCAAATCGAGCGCTCTACCATTTGAGCTAATCCCCCATTGCTGGAGGCTTTTATTTGTGTTATGGCTGATCCCTGCTCTCTCATGTGCTATGCGCAATAAATGCAGGTTTCAAAAACAGTCACACCGACTGACCAATAAACCCCTAGTGCTTTGACGCATTCCACCAGACTTGAAATGTGGGCAGTGAGCTACCCGAGGGGCTCTAAACACAAAGAGGACGTAATTGCATTGGCCGGGAATCGAACCCGGGCCTCCCGCGTGGCAGGCGAGAATTCTACCACTGAACCACCAATGCTCCACACGCACGCAACTGCTGTCAACCTCGCTCAGCCGGGCCTAGGAGAGTCCAGCTTTCGTCCACCGTTACCATCTCTGTGAAGGCATTCGCATGTGGGTCAAGTTCACCCAAAGATGCTCCTCCTCTCGAAAGCCAATTAAATCCTGGTTTTATGGAAAACTTTCCAACAGCAGGAGCAGAGTGGCGCAGCGGAAGCGTGCTGGGCCCATAACCCAGAGGTCGATGGATCGAAACCATCCTCTGCTAAGTTGTATTTTCTTATGCCAATCGATATTTGCTTGCTTGAGCAAAGGGCTTTCTTTCACACACAAAGACGAGTTGAACCTGATTCTGGTGATAAAACGAGCTAAAAAACACTCAGCAAAAGGATGGCCCTTGCGCCAAGGGAGTCTTGTCTCTTGGCCATGGAAGCCTGGCTGTGCTTTCTTTAATGGACGGCTTTTGTCCAATACTGCCTGCGTAACTTTGGGCATGCCAAGCCACGGCCTTATGCTTTGCGGTAGTCCTTAAGTATCAAGGTATCGGCTGAAGCCACAGCTAGCCAAAAGTGTCAACGCCTTGGAGCATGTTATGAGGATGACTCTGGCTTCCCATGTTGACTAGAGACACGAGGGGTTGGCAATGCTCACTGCGCTCGGTTCCAAGCCTCCACAACAAAATCAAAAGCAAGGCGCTTCCGGGAAGCGTGGCTTTCTTTGGAGGATGCGGGCATTGATCCCGCTACCTCTCGCATGCTAATCGAGCGCTCTACCACTTGAGCTAATCCCCCTTTGCTGGAGGCTCTTATTTGTGTTATGGCTGATCCCTGCTCTCTCATGTGCTATGGGCAATAAATGCAGGTTTCAAAAACTAGAGACAGGAGGGGTTGGCAATGCTCAATGCTCACTGCGCTCGGTTCCGAGCCTCCACAACAAAATCAAAAGCAAGGCGCTTGCAGGAAGCGTGGCTTTCTTTGGAGGATGCGGGCATTGATCCCGCTACCTCTCGAATGCAAATCGAGCGCTCTACCATTTGAGCTAATCCCCCATTGCTGGAGGCTCTTATTTGTGTTATGGCTGATCCCTGCTCTCTCATGTGCTATGCGCAATAAATGCAGGTTTCAAAAACAGTCACACCGACTGACCAATAAACCCCTAGAGCTTTGACGCATTCCACCAGACTTGAAATGTGGGCAGTGAGCTACCCGAGGGGCTCTAAACACAAAGAGGACGTAATTGCATTGGCCGGGAATCGAACCCGGGCCTCCCGCGTGGCAGGCGAGAATTCTACCACTGAACCACCAATGCTCCACACGCACGCAACTGCTGTCAACCTCGCTCAGCCGGGCCTAGGAGAGTCCAGCTTTCGTCCACCGTTACCATCTCTGTGAAGGCATTCGCATGTGGGTCAAGTTCACCCAAAGATGCTCCTCCTCTCGAAAGCCAATTAAATCCTGGTTTTATGGAAAACTTTCCAACAGCAGGAGCAGAGTGGCGCAGCGGAAGCGTGCTGGGCCCATAACCCAGAGGTCGATGGATCGAAACCATCCTCTGCTAAGTTGTATTTTCTTATGCCAATCGATATTTGCTTGCTTGAGCAAAGGGCTTTCTTTCACACACAAAGACGAGTTGAACCTGATTCTGGTGATAAAACGAGCTAAAAAACACTCAGCAAAAGGATGGCCCTTGCGCCAAGGCAGTCTTGTCTCTTGGCCATGGAAGCCTGGCTGTGCTTTCTTTAATGGACGGCTTTTGTCCAATACTGCCTGCGTAACTTTGGGCATGCCAAGCCACGGCCTTATGCTTTGCGGTAGTCCTTAAGTATCAAGGTATCGGCTGAAGCCACAGCTAGCCAAAAGTGTCAACGCCTTGGAGCATGTTATGAGGATGACTCTGGCTTCCCATGTTGACTAGAGACATGAGGGGTTGGCAATGCTCACTGCGCTCGGTTCCAAGCCTCCACAACAAAATCAAAAGCAAGGCGCTTCCGGGAAGCGTGGCTTTCTTTGGAGGATGCGGGCATTGATCCCGCTACCTCTCGCATGCTAAGCGAGCGCTCTACCACTTGAGCTAATCCCCCTTTGCTGGAGGCTCTTATTTGTGTTATGGCTGATCCCTGCTCTCTCATGTGCTATGGGCAATAAATGCAGGTTTCAAAAACTAGAGACAGGAGGGGTTGGCAATGCTCAATGCTCACTGCGCTCGGTTCCGAGCCTCCACAACAAAATCAAAAGCAAGGCGCTTGCGGGAAGCGTGGCTTTCTTTGGAGGATGCGGGCATTGATCCCGCTACCTCTCGAATGCAAATCGAGCGCTCTACCATTTGAGCTAATCCCCCATTGCTGGAGGCTCTTATTTGTGTTATGGCTGATGCCTGCTCTCTCATGTGCTATGCGCAATAAATGCAGGTTTCATAAACAGTCACACCGACTGACCAATAAACCCCTAGTGCTTTGACGCATTCCACCAGACTTGAAATGAGGGCAGTGAGCTACCCGAGGGGCTCTAAACACAAAGAGGACGTAATTGCATTGGCCGGGAATCGAACCCGGGCCTCCCGCGTGGCAGGCGAGAATTCTACCACTGAACCACCAATGCTCCACACGCACGCAACTGCTGTCAACCTCGCTCAGCCGGGCCTAGGAGAGTCCAGCTTTCGTCCACCGTTACCATCTCTGTGAAGGCATTCGCATGTGGGTCAAGTTCACCCAAAGATGCTCCTCCTCTCGAAAGCCAATTAAATCCTGGTTTTATGGAAAACTTTCCAACAGCAGGAGCAGAGTGGCGCAGCGGAAGCGTGCTGGGCCCATAACCCAGAGGTCGATGGATCGAAACCATCCTCTGCTAAGTTGTATTTTCTTATGCCAATCGATATTTGCTTGCTTGAGCAAAGGGCTTTCTTTCACACACAAAGACGAGTTGAACCTGATTCTGGTGATAAAACGAGCTAAAAAACACTCAGCAAAAGGATGGCTCTTGCGCCAAGGGAGTCTTGTCTCTTGGCCATGGAAGCCTGGCTGTGCTTTCTTTAATGGACGGCTTTTGTCCAATACTGCCTGCGTAACTTTGGGCATGCCAAGCCACGGCCTTATGCTTTGCGGTAGTCCTTAAGTATCAAGGTATCGGCTGAAGCCACAGCTAGCCAAAAGTGTCAACGCCTTGGAGCATGTTATGAGGATGACTCTGGCTTCCCATGTTGACTAGAGACACGAGGGGTTGGCAATGCTCACTGCGCTCGGTTCCAAGCCTCCACAACAAAATCAAAAGCAAGGCGCTTCCGGGAAGCGTGGCTTTCTTTGGAGGATGCGGGCATTGATCCCGCTACCTCTCGCATGCTAAGCGAGCGCTCTACCACTTGAGCTAATCCCCCTTTGCTGGAGGCTCTTATTTGTGTTATGGCTGATCCCTGCTCTCTCATGTGCTATGGGCAATAAATGCAGGTTTCAAAAACTAGAGACAGGAGGGGTTGGCAATGCTCAATGCTCACTGCGCTCGGTTCCGAGCCTCCACAACAAAATCAAAAGCAAGGCGCTTGCAGGAAGCGTGGCTTTCTTTGGAGGATGCGGGCATTGATCCCGCTACCTCTCGAATGCAAATCGAGCGCTCTACCATTTGAGCTAATCCCCCATTGCTGGAGGCTCTTATTTGTGTTATGGCTGATCCCTGCTCTCTCATGTGCTATGCGCAATAAATGCAGGTTTCAAAAACAGTCACACCGACTGACCAATAAACCCCTAGTGCTTTGACGCATTCCACCAGACTTGAAATGTGGGCAGTGAGCTACCCGAGGGGCTCTAAACACAAAGAGGACGTAATTGCATTGGCCGGGAATCGAACCCGGGCCTCCCGCGTGGCAGGCGAGAATTCTACCACTGAACCACCAATGCTCCACACGCACGCAACTGCTGTCAACCTCGCTCAGCCGGGCCTAGGAGAGTCCAGCTTTCGTCCACCGTTACCATCTCTGTGAAGGCATTCGCATGTGGGTCAAGTTCACCCAAAGATGCTCCTCCTCTCGAAAGCCAATTAAATCCTGGTTTTATGGAAAACTTTCCAACAGCAGGAGCAGAGTGGCGCAGCGGAAGCGTGCTGGGCCCATAACCCAGAGGTCGATGGATCGAAACCATCCTCTGCTAAGTTGTATTTTCTTATGCCAATCGATATTTGCTTGCTTGAGCAAAGGGCTTTCTTTCACACACAAAGACGAGTTGAACCTGATTCTGGTGATAAAACGAGCTAAAAAACACTCAGCAAAAGGATGGCCCTTGCGCCAAGGGAGTCTTGTCTCTTGGCCATGGAAGCCTGGCTGTGCTTTCTTTAATGGACGGCTTTTGTCCAATACTGCCTGCGTAACTTTGGGCATGCCAAGCCACGGCCTTATGCTTTGCGGTAGTCCTTAAGTATCAAGGTATCGGCTGAAGCCACAGCTAGCCAAAAGTGTCAACGCCTTGGAGCATGTTATGAGGATGACTCTGGCTTCCCATGTTGACTAGAGACACGAGGGGTTGGCAATGCTCACTGCGCTCGGTTCCAAGCCTCCACAACAAAATCAAAAGCAAGGCGCTTCCGGGAAGCGTGGCTTTCTTTGGAGGATGCGGGCATTGATCCCGCTACCTCTCGCATGCTAAGCGAGCGCTCTACCACTTGAGCTAATCCCCCTTTGCTGGAGGCTCTTATTTGTGTTATGGCTGATCCCTGCTCTCTCATGTGCTATGGGCAATAAATGCAGGTTTCAAAAACTAGAGACAGGAGGGGTTGGCAATGCTCAATGCTCACTGCGCTCGGTTCCGAGCCTCCACAACAAAATCAAAAGCAAGGCGCTTGCGGGAAGCGTGGCTTTCTTTGGAGGATGCGGGCATTGATCCCGCTACCTCTCGAATGCAAATCGAGCGCTCTACCATTTGAGCTAATCCCCCATTGCTGGAGGCTCTTATTTGTGTTATGGCTGATCCCTGCTCTCTCATGTGCTATGCGCAATAAATGCAGGTTTCAAAAACAGTCACACCGACTGACCAATAAACCCCTAGTGCTTTGACGCATTCCACCAGACTTGAAATGAGGGCAGTGAGCTACCCGAGGGGCTCTAAACACAAAGAGGACGTAATTGCATTGGCCGGGAATCGAACCCGGGCCTCCCGCGTGGCAGGCGAGAATTCTACCACTGAACCACCAATGCTCCACACGCACGCAACTGCTGTCAACCTCGCTCAGCCGGGCCTAGGAGAGTCCAGCTTTCGTCCACCGTTACCATCTCTGTGAAGGCATTCGCATGTGGGTCAAGTTCACCCAAAGATGCTCCTCCTCTCGAAAGCCAATTAAATCCTGGTTTTATGGAAAACTTTCCAACAGCAGGAGCAGAGTGGCGCAGCGGAAGCGTGCTGGGCCCATAACCCAGAGGTCGATGGATCGAAACCATCCTCTGCTAAGTTGTATTTTCTTATGCCAATCGATATTTGCTTGCTTGAGCAAAGGGCTTTCTTTCACACACAAAGACGAGTTGAACCTGATTCTGGTGATAAAACGAGCTAAAAAACACTCAGCAAAAGGATGGCTCTTGCGCCAAGGGAGTCTTGTCTCTTGGCCATGGAAGCCTGGCTGTGCTTTCTTTAATGGACGGCTTTTGTCCAATACTGCCTGCGTAACTTTGGGCATGCCAAGCCACGGCCTTATGCTTTGCGGTAGTCCTTAAGTATCAAGGTATCGGCTGAAGCCACAGCTAGCCAAAAGTGTCAACGCCTTGGAGCATGTTATGAGGATGACTCTGGCTTCCCATGTTGACTAGAGACACGAGGGGTTGGCAATGCTCACTGCGCTCGGTTCCAAGCCTCCACAACAAAATCAAAAGCAAGGCGCTTCCGGGAAGCGTGGCTTTCTTTGGAGGATGCGGGCATTGATCCCGCTACCTCTCGCATGCTAAGCGAGCGCTCTACCACTTGAGCTAATCCCCCTTTGCTGGAGGCTCTTATTTGTGTTATGGCTGATCCCTGCTCTCTCATGTGCTATGGGCAATAAATGCAGGTTTCAAAAACTAGAGACAGGAGGGGTTGGCAATGCTCAATGCTCACTGCGCTCGGTTCCGAGCCTCCACAACAAAATCAAAAGCAAGGCGCTTGCAGGAAGCGTGGCTTTCTTTGGAGGATGCGGGCATTGATCCCGCTACCTCTCGAATGCAAATCGAGCGCTCTACCATTTGAGCTAATCCCCCATTGCTGGAGGCTCTTATTTGTGTTATGGCTGATCCCTGCTCTCTCATGTGCTATGCGCAATAAATGCAGGTTTCAAAAACAGTCACACCGACTGACCAATAAACCCCTAGTGCTTTGACGCATTCCACCAGACTTGAAATGTGGGCAGTGAGCTACCCGAGGGGCTCTAAACACAAAGAGGACGTAATTGCATTGGCCGGGAATCGAACCCGGGCCTCCCGCGTGGCAGGCGAGAATTCTACCACTGAACCACCAATGCTCCACACGCACGCAACTGCTGTCAACCTCGCTCAGCCGGGCCTAGGAGAGTCCAGCTTTCGTCCACCGTTACCATCTCTGTGAAGGCATTCGCATGTGGGTCAAGTTCACCCAAAGATGCTCCTCCTCTCGAAAGCCAATTAAATCCTGGTTTTATGGAAAACTTTCCAACAGCAGGAGCAGAGTGGCGCAGCGGAAGCGTGCTGGGCCCATAACCCAGAGGTCGATGGATCGAAACCATCCTCTGCTAAGTTGTATTTTCTTATGCCAATCGATATTTGCTTGCTTGAGCAAAGGGCTTTCTTTCACACACAAAGACGAGTTGAACCTGATTCTGGTG
This sequence comes from Pelophylax lessonae, assembly GCF_965119305.1. Classification (NCBI taxonomy): domain Eukaryota; kingdom Metazoa; phylum Chordata; class Amphibia; order Anura; family Ranidae; genus Pelophylax; species Pelophylax lessonae. Next base: position 112,813 of record NW_028120010.1, read on the forward strand.
ATAAAACGAGCTAAAAAACACTCAGCAAAAGGATGGCCCTTGCGCCAAGGGAGTCTTGTCTCTTGGCCATGGAAGCCTGGCTGTGCTTTCTTTAATGGACGGCTTTTGTCCAATACTGCCTGCGTAACTTTGGGCATGCCAAGCCACGGCCTTATGCTTTGCGGTAGTCCTTAAGTATCAAGGTATCGGCTGAAGCCACAGCTAGCCAAAAGTGTCAACGCCTTGGAGCATGTTATGAGGATGACTCTGGCTTCCCATGTTGACTAGAGACGCGAGGGGTTGGCAATGCTCACTGCGCTCGGTTCCAAGCCTCCACAACAAAATCAAAAGCAAGGCGCTTCCGGGAAGCGTGGCTTTCTTTGGAGGATGCGGGCATTGATCCCGCTACCTCTCGCATGCTAAGCGAGCGCTCTACCACTTGAGCTAATCCCCCTTTGCTGGAGGCTCTTATTTGTGTTATGGCTGATCCCTGCTCTCTCATGTGCTATGGGCAATAAATGCAGGTTTCAAAAACTAGAGACAGGAGGGGTTGGCAATGCTCAATGCTCACTGCGCTCGGTTCCGAGCCTCCACAACAAAATCAAAAGCAAGGCGCTTGCGGGAAGCGTGGCTTTCTTTGGAGGATGCGGGCATTGATCCCGCTACCTCTCGAATGCAAATCGAGCGCTCTACCATTTGAGCTAATCCCCCATTGCTGGAGGCTCTTATTTGTGTTATGGCTGATCCCTGCTCTCTCATGTGCTATGCGCAATAAATGCAGGTTTCAAAAACAGTCACACCGACTGACCAATAAACCCCTAGTGCTTTGACGCATTCCACCAGACTTGAAATGAGGGCAGTGAGCTACCCGAGGGGCTCTAAACACAAAGAGGACGTAATTGCATTGGCCGGGAATCGAACCCGGGCCTCCCGCGTGGCAGGCGAGAATTCTACCACTGAACCACCAATGCTCCACACGCACGCAACTGCTGTCAACCTCGCTCAGCCGGGCCTAGGAGAGTCCAGCTTTCGTCCACCGTTACCATCTCTGTGAAGGCATTCGCATGTGGGTCAAGTTCACCCAAAGATGCTCCTCCTCTCGAAAGCCAATTAAATCCTGGTTTTATGGAAAACTTTCCAACAGCAGGAGCAGAGTGGCGCAGCGGAAGCGTGCTGGGCCCATAACCCAGAGGTCGATGGATCGAAACCATCCTCTGCTAAGTTGTATTTTCTTATGCCAATCGATATTTGCTTGCTTGAGCAAAGGGCTTTCTTTCACACACAAAGACGAGTTGAACCTGATTCTGGTGATAAAACGAGCTAAAAAACACTCAGCAAAAGGATGGCCCTTGCGCCAAGGGAGTCTTGTCTCTTGGCCATGGAAGCCTGGCTGTGCTTTCTTTAATGGACGGCTTTTGTCCAATACTGCCTGCGTAACTTTGGGCATGCCAAGCCACGGCCTTATGCTTTGCGGTAGTCCTTAAGTATCAAGGTATCGGCTGAAGCCACAGCTAGCCAAAAGTGTCAACGCCTTGGAGCATGTTATGAGGATGACTCTGGCTTCCCATGTTGACTAGAGACACGAGGGGTTGGCAATGCTCACTGCGCTCGGTTCCAAGCCTCCACAACAAAATCAAAAGCAAGGCGCTTCCGGGAAGCGTGGCTTTCTTTGGAGGATGCGGGCATTGATCCCGCTACCTCTCGCATGCTAAGCGAGCGCTCTACCACTTGAGCTAATCCCCCTTTGCTGGAGGCTCTTATTTGTGTTATGACTGATCCCTGCTCTCTCATGTGCTATGGGCAATAAATGCAGGTTTCAAAAACTAGAGACAGGAGGGGTTGGCAATGCTCAATGCTCACTGCGCTCGGTTCCGAGCCTCCACAACAAAATCAAAAGCAAGGCGCTTGCAGGAAGCGTGGCTTTCTTTGGAGGATGCGGGCATTGATCCCACTACCTCTCGAATGCAAATCGAGCGCTCTACCATTTGAGCTAATCCCCCATTGCTGGAGGCTCTTATTTGTGTTATGGCTGATCCCTGCTCTCTCATGTGCTATGCGCAATAAATGCAGGTTTCAAAAACAGTCACACCGACTGACCAATAAACCCCTAGTGCTTTGACGCATTCCACCAGACTTGAAATGTGGGCAGTGAGCTACCCGAGGGGCTCTAAACACAAAGAGGACGTAATTGCATTGGCCGGGAATCGAACCCGGGCCTCCCGCGTGGCAGGCGAGAATTCTACCACTGAACCACCAATGCTCCACACGCACGCAACTGCTGTCAACCTCGCTCAGCCGGGCCTAGGAGAGTCCAGCTTTCGTCCACCGTTACCATCTCTGTGAAGGCATTCGCATGTGGGTCAAGTTCACCCAAAGATGCTCCTCCTCTCGAAAGCCAATTAAATCCTGGTTTTATGGAAAACTTTCCAACAGCAGGAGCAGAGTGGCGCAGCGGAAGCGTGCTGGGCCCATAACCCAGAGGTCGATGGATCGAAACCATCCTCTGCTAAGTTGTATTTTCTTATGCCAATCGATATTTGCTTGCTTGAGCAAAGGGCTTTCTTTCACACACAAAGACGAGTTGAACCTGATTCTGGTGATAAAACGAGCTAAAAAACACTCAGCAAAAGGATGGCCCTTGCGCCAAGGGAGTCTTGTCTCTTGGCCATGGAAGCCTGGCTGTGCTTTCTTTAATGGACGGCTTTTGTCCAATACTGCCTGCGTAACTTTGGGCATGCCAAGCCACGGCCTTATGCTTTGCGGTAGTCCTTAAGTATCAAGGTATCGGCTGAAGCCACAGCTAGCCAAAAGTGTCAACGCCTTGGAGCATGTTATGAGGATGACTCTGGCTTCCCATGTTGACTAGAGACACGAGGGGTTGGCAATGCTCACTGCGCTCGGTTCCAAGCCTCCACAACAAAATCAAAAGCAAGGCGCTTCCGGGAAGCGTGGCTTTCTTTGGAGGATGCGGGCATTGATCCCGCTACCTCTCGCATGCTAAGCGAGCGCTCTACCACTTGAGCTAATCCCCCTTTGCTGGAGGCTCTTATTTGTGTTATGGCTGATCCCTGCTCTCTCATGTGCTATGGGCAATAAATGCAGGTTTCAAAAACTAGAGACAGGAGGGGTTGGCAATGCTCAATGCTCACTGCGCTCGGTTCCGAGCCTCCACAACAAAATCAAAAGCAAGGCGCTTGCAGGAAGCGTGGCTTTCTTTGGAGGATGCGGGCATTGATCCCGCTACCTCTCGAATGCAAATCGAGCGCTCTACCATTTGAGCTAATCCCCCATTGCTGGAGGCTCTTATTTGTGTTATGGCTGATCCCTGCTCTCTCATGTGCTATGCGCAATAAATGCAGGTTTCAAAAACAGTCACACCGACTGACCAATAAACCCCTAGTGCTTTGACGCATTCCACCAGACTTGAAATGTGGGCAGTGAGCTACCCGAGGGGCTCTAAACACAAAGAGGACGTAATTGCATTGGCCGGGAATCGAACCCGGGCCTCCCGCGTGGCAGGCGAGAATTCTACCACTGAACCACCAATGCTCCACACGCACGCAACTGCTGTCAACCTCGCTCAGCCGGGCCTAGGAGAGTCCAGCTTTCGTCCACCGTTACCATCTCTGTGAAGGCATTCGCATGTGGGTCAAGTTCACCCAAAGATGCTCCTCCTCTCGAAAGCCAATTAAATCCTGGTTTTATGGAAAACTTTCCAACAGCAGGAGCAGAGTGGCGCAGCGGAAGCGTGCTGGGCCCATAACCCAGAGGTCGATGGATCGAAACCATCCTCTGCTAAGTTGTATTTTCTTATGCCAATCGATATTTGCTTGCTTGAGCAAAGGGCTTTCTTTCACACACAAAGACGAGTTGAACCTGATTCTGGTGATAAAACGAGCTAAAAAACACTCAGCAAAAGGATGGCCCTTGCGCCAAGGGAGTCTTGTCTCTTGGCCATGGAAGCCTGGCTGTGCTTTCTTTAATGGACGGCTTTTGTCCAATACTGCCTGCGTAACTTTGGGCATGCCAAGCCACGGCCTTATGCTTTGCGGTAGTCCTTAAGTATCAAGGTATCGGCTGAAGCCACAGCTAGCCAAAAGTGTCAACGCCTTGGAGCATGTTATGAGGATGACTCTGGCTTCCCATGTTGACTAGAGACACGAGGGGTTGGCAATGCTCACTGCGCTCGGTTCCAAGCCTCCACAACAAAATCAAAAGCAAGGCGCTTCCGGGAAGCGTGGCTTTCTTTGGAGGATGCGGGCATTGATCCCGCTACCTCTCGCATGCTAAGCGAGCGCTCTACCACTTGAGCTAATCCCCTTTGCTGGAGGCTCTTATTTGTGTTATGGCTGATCCCTGCTCTCTCATGTGCTATGGGCAATAAATGCAGGTTTCAAAAACTAGAGACAGGAGGGGTTGGCAATGCTCAATGCTCACTGCGCTCGGTTCCGAGCCTCCACAACAAAATCAAAAGCAAGGCGCTTGCGGGAAGCGTGGCTTTCTTTGGAGGATGCGGGCATTGATCCCGCTACCTCTCGAATGCAAATCGAGCGCTCTACCATTTGAGCTAATCCCCCATTGCTGGAGGCTCTTATTTGTGTTATGGCTGATCCCTGCTCTCTCATGTGCTATGCGCAATAAATGCAGGTTTCAAAAACAGTCACACCGACTGACCAATAAACCCCTAGTGCTTTGACGCATTCCACCAGACTTGAAATGAGGGCAGTGAGCTACCCGAGGGGCTCTAAACACAAAGAGGACGTAATTGCATTGGCCGGGAATCGAACCCGGGCCTCCCGCGTGGCAGGCGAGAATTCTACCACTGAACCACCAATGCTCCACACGCACGCAACTGCTGTCAACCTCGCTCAGCCGGGCCTAGGAGAGTCCAGCTTTCGTCCACCGTTACCATCTCTGTGAAGGCATTCGCATGTGGGTCAAGTTCACCCAAAGATGCTCCTCCTCTCGAAAGCCAATTAAATCCTGGTTTTATGGAAAACTTTCCAACAGCAGGAGCAGAGTGGCGCAGCGGAAGCGTGCTGGGCCCATAACCCAGAGGTCGATGGATCGAAACCATCCTCTGCTAAGTTGTATTTTCTTATGCCAATCGATATTTGCTTGCTTGAGCAAAGGGCTTTCTTTCACACACAAAGACGAGTTGAACCTGATTCTGGTGATAAAACGAGCTAAAAAACACTCAGCAAAAGGATGGCCCTTGCGCCAAGGGAGTCTTGTCTCTTGGCCATGGAAGCCTGGCTGTGCTTTCTTTAATGGACGGCTTTTGTCCAATACTGCCTGCGTAACTTTGGGCATGCCAAGCCACGGCCTTATGCTTTGCGGTAGTCCTTAAGTATCAAGGTATCGGCTGAAGCCACAGCTAGCCAAAAGTGTCAACGCCTTGGAGCATGTTATGAGGATGACTCTGGCTTCCCATGTTGACTAGAGACACGAGGGGTTGGCAATGCTCACTGCGCTCGGTTCCAAGCCTCCACAACAAAATCAAAAGCAAGGCGCTTCCGGGAAGCGTGGCTTTCTTTGGAGGATGCGGGCATTGATCCCGCTACCTCTCGCATGCTAAGCGAGCGCTCTACCACTTGAGCTAATCCCCCTTTGCTGGAGGCTCTTATTTGTGTTATGACTGATCCCTGCTCTCTCATGTGCTATGGGCAATAAATGCAGGTTTCAAAAACTAGAGACAGGAGGGGTTGGCAATGCTCAATGCTCACTGCGCTCGGTTCCGAGCCTCCACAACAAAATCAAAAGCAAGGCGCTTGCAGGAAGCGTGGCTTTCTTTGGAGGATGCGGGCATTGATCCCGCTACCTCTCGAATGCAAATCGAGCGCTCTACCATTTGAGCTAATCCCCCATTGCTGGAGGCTCTTATTTGTGTTATGGCTGATCCCTGCTCTCTCATGTGCTATGCGCAATAAATGCAGGTTTCAAAAACAGTCACACCGACTGACCAATAAACCCCTAGTGCTTTGACGCATTCCACCAGACTTGAAATGTGGGCAGTGAGCTACCCGAGGGGCTCTAAACACAAAGAGGACGTAATTGCATTGGCCGGGAATCGAACCCGGGCCTCCCGCGTGGCAGGCGAGAATTCTACCACTGAACCACCAATGCTCCACACGCACGCAACTGCTGTCAACCTCGCTCAGCCGGGCCTAGGAGAGTCCAGCTTTCGTCCACCGTTACCATCTCTGTGAAGGCATTCGCATGTGGGTCAAGTTCACCCAAAGATGCTCCTCCTCTCGAAAGCCAATTAAATCCTGGTTTTATGGAAAACTTTCCAACAGCAGGAGCAGAGTGGCGCAGCGGAAGCGTGCTGGGCCCATAACCCAGAGGTCGATGGATCGAAACCATCCTCTGCTAAGTTGTATTTTCTTATGCCAATCGATATTTGCTTGCTTGAGCAAAGGGCTTTCTTTCACACACAAAGACGAGTTGAACCTGATTCTGGTGATAAAACGAGCTAAAAAACACTCAGCAAAAGGATGGCCCTTGCGCCAAGGGAGTCTTGTCTCTTGGCCATGGAAGCCTGGCTGTGCTTTCTTTAATGGACGGCTTTTGTCCAATACTGCCTGCGTAACTTTGGGCATGCCAAGCCACGGCCTTATGCTTTGCGGTAGTCCTTAAGTATCAAGGTATCGGCTGAAGCCACAGCTAGCCAAAAGTGTCAACGCCTTGGAGCATGTTATGAGGATGACTCTGGCTTCCCATGTTGACTAGAGACACGAGGGGTTGGCAATGCTCACTGCGCTCGGTTCCAAGCCTCCACAACAAAATCAAAAGCAAGGCGCTTCCGGGAAGCGTGGCTTTCTTTGGAGGATGCGGGCATTGATCCCGCTACCTCTCGCATGCTAAGCGAGCGCTCTACCACTTGAGCTAATCCCCCTTTGCTGGAGGCTCTTATTTGTGTTATGGCTGATCCCTGCTCTCTCATGTGCTATGGGCAATAAATGCAGGTTTCAAAAACTAGAGACAGGAGGGGTTGGCAATGCTCAATGCTCACTGCGCTCGGTTCCGAGCCTCCACAACAAAATCAAAAGCAAGGCGCTTGCAGGAAGCGTGGCTTTCTTTGGAGGATGCGGGCATTGATCCCGCTACCTCTCGAATGCAAATCGAGCGCTCTACCATTTGAGCTAATCCCCCATTGCTGGAGGCTCTTATTTGTGTTATGGCTGATCCCTGCTCTCTCATGTGCTATGCGCAATAAATGCAGGTTTCAAAAACAGTCACACCGACTGACCAATAAACCCCTAGTGCTTTGACGCATTCCACCAGACTTGAAATGTGGGCAGTGAGCTACCCGAGGGGCTCTAAACACAAAGAGGACGTAATTGCATTGGCCGGGAATCGAACCCGGGCCTCCCGCGTGGCAGGCGAGAATTCTACCACTGAACCACCAATGCTCCACACGCACGCAACTGCTGTCAACCTCGCTCAGCCGGGCCTAGGAGAGTCCAGCTTTCGTCCACCGTTACCATCTCTGTGAAGGCATTCGCATGTGGGTCAAGTTCACCCAAAGATGCTCCTCCTCTCGAAAGCCAATTAAATCCTGGTTTTATGGAAAACTTTCCAACAGCAGGAGCAGAGTGGCGCAGCGGAAGCGTGCTGGGCCCATAACCCAGAGGTCGATGGATCGAAACCATCCTCTGCTAAGTTGTATTTTCTTATGCCAATCGATATTTGCTTGCTTGAGCAAAGGGCTTTCTTTCACACACAAAGACGAGTTGAACCTGATTCTGGTGATAAAACGAGCTAAAAAACACTCAGCAAAAGGATGGCTCTTGCGCCAAGGGAGTCTTGTCTCTTGGCCATGGAAGCCTGGCTGTGCTTTCTTTAATGGACGGCTTTTGTCCAATACTGCCTGCGTAACTTTGGGCATGCCAAGCCACGGCCTTATGCTTTGCGGTAGTCCTTAAGTATCAAGGTATCGGCTGAAGCCACAGCTAGCCAAAAGTGTCAACGCCTTGGAGCATGTTATGAGGATGACTCTGGCTTCCCATGTTGACTAGAGACACGAGGGGTTGGCAATGCTCACTGCGCTCGGTTCCAAGCCTCCACAACAAAATCAAAAGCAAGGCGCTTCCGGGAAGCGTGGCTTTCTTTGGAGGATGCGGGCATTGATCCCGCTACCTCTCGCATGCTAAGCGAGCGCTCTACCACTTGAGCTAATCCCCCTTTGCTGGAGGCTCTTATTTGTGTTATGGCTGATCCCTGCTCTCTCATGTGCTATGGGCAATAAATGCAGGTTTCAAAAACTAGAGACAGGAGGGGTTGGCAATGCTCAATGCTCACTGCGCTCGGTTCCGAGCCTCCACAACAAAATCAAAAGCAAGGCGCTTGCAGGAAGCGTGGCTTTCTTTGGAGGATGCGGGCATTGATCCCGCTACCTCTCGAATGCAAATCGAGCGCTCTACCATTTGAGCTAATCCCCCATTGCTGGAGGCTCTTATTTGTGTTATGGCTGATCCCTGCTCTCTCATGTGCTATGCGCAATAAATGCAGGTTTCAAAAACAGTCACACCGACTGACCAATAAACCCCTAGTGCTTTGACGCATTCCACCAGACTTGAAATGTGGGCAGTGAGCTACCCGAGGGGCTCTAAACACAAAGAGGACGTAATTGCATTGGCCGGGAATCGAACCCGGGCCTCCCGCGTGGCAGGCGAGAATTCTACCACTGAACCACCAATGCTCCACACGCACGCAACTGCTGTCAACCTCGCTCAGCCGGGCCTAGGAGAGTCCAGCTTTCGTCCACCGTTACCATCTCTGTGAAGGCATTCGCATGTGGGTCAAGTTCACCCAAAGATGCTCCTCCTCTCGAAAGCCAATTAAATCCTGGTTTTATGGAAAACTTTCCAACAGCAGGAGCAGAGTGGCGCAGCGGAAGCGTGCTGGGCCCATAACCCAGAGGTCGATGGATCGAAACCATCCTCTGCTAAGTTGTATTTTCTTATGCCAATCGATATTTGCTTGCTTGAGCAAAGGGCTTTCTTTCACACACAAAGACGAGTTGAACCTGATTCTGGTGATAAAACGAGCTAAAAAACACTCAGCAAAAGGATGGCCCTTGCGCCAAGGGAGTCTTGTCTCTTGGCCATGGAAGCCTGGCTGTGCTTTCTTTAATGGACGGCTTTTGTCCAATACTGCCTGCGTAACTTTGGGCATGCCAAGCCACGGCCTTATGCTTTGCGGTAGTCCTTAAGTATCAAGGTATCGGCTGAAGCCACAGCTAGCCAAAAGTGTCAACGCCTTGGAGCATGTTATGAGGATGACTCTGGCTTCCCATGTTGACTAGAGACACGAGGGGTTGGCAATGCTCACTGCGCTCGGTTCCAAGCCTCCACAACAAAATCAAAAGCAAGGCGCTTCCGGGAAGCGTGGCTTTCTTTGGAGGATGCGGGCATTGATCCCGCTACCTCTCGCATGCTAAGCGAGCGCTCTACCACTTGAGCTAATCCCCCTTTGCTGGAGGCTCTTATTTGTGTTATGGCTGATCCCTGCTCTCTCATGTGCTATGGGCAATAAATGCAGGTTTCAAAAACTAGAGACAGGAGGGGTTGGCAATGCTCAATGCTCACTGCGCTCGGTTCCGAGCCTCCACAACAAAATCAAAAGCAAGGCGCTTGCGGGAAGCATGGCTTTCTTTGGAGGATGCGGGCATTGATCCCGCTACCTCTCGAATGCAAATCGAGCGCTCTACCATTTGAGCTAATCCCCCATTGCTGGAGGCTCTTATTTGTGTTATGGCTGATCCCTGCTCTCTCATGTGCTATGCGCAATAAATGCAGGTTTCAAAAACAGTCACACCGACTGACCAATAAACCCCTAGTGCTTTGACGCATTCCACCAGACTTGAAATGAGGGCAGTGAGCTACCCGAGGGGCTCTAAACACAAAGAGGACGTAATTGCATTGGCCGGGAATCGAACCCGGGCCTCCCGCGTGGCAGGCGAGAATTCTACCACTGAACCACCAATGCTCCACACGCACGCAACTGCTGTCAACCTCGCTCAGCCGGGCCTAGGAGAGTCCAGCTTTCGTCCACCGTTACCATCTCTGTGAAGGCATTCGCATGTGGGTCAAGTTCACCCAAAGATGCTCCTCCTCTCGAAAGCCAATTAAATCCTGGTTTTATGGAAAACTTTCCAACAGCAGGAGCAGAGTGGCGCAGCGGAAGCGTGCTGGGCCCATAACCCAGAGGTCGATGGATCGAAACCATCCTCTGCTAAGTTGTATTTTCTTATGCCAATCGATATTTGCTTGCTTGAGCAAAGGGCTTTCTTTCACACACAAAGACGAGTTGAACCTGATTCTGGTGATAAAACGAGCTAAAAAACACTCAGCAAAAGGATGGCCCTTGCGCCAAGGGAGTCTTGTCTCTTGGCCATGGAAGCCTGGCTGTGCTTTCTTTAATGGACGGCTTTTGTCCAATACTGCCTGCGTAACTTTGGGCATGCCAAGCCACGGCCTTATGCTTTGCGGTAGTCCTTAAGTATCAAGGTATCGGCTGAAGCCACAGCTAGCCAAAAGTGTCAACGCCTTGGAGCATGTTATGAGGATGACTCTGGCTTCCCATGTTGACTAGAGACACGAGGGGTTGGCAATGCTCACTGCGCTCGGTTCCAAGCCTCCACAACAAAATCAAAAGCAAGGCGCTTCCGGGAAGCGTGGCTTTCTTTGGAGGATGCGGGCATTGATCCCGCTACCTCTCGCATGCTAAGCGAGCGCTCTACCACTTGAGCTAATCCCCCTTTGCTGGAGGCTCTTATTTGTGTTATGACTGATCCCTGCTCTCTCATGTGCTATGGGCAATAAATGCAGGTTTCAAAAACTAGAGACAGGAGGGGTTGGCAATGCTCAATGCTCACTGCGCTCGGTTCCGAGCCTCCACAACAAAATCAAAAGCAAGGCGCTTGCAGGAAGCGTGGCTTTCTTTGGAGGATGCGGGCATTGATCCCACTACCTCTCGAATGCAAATCGAGCGCTCTACCATTTGAGCTAATCCCCCATTGCTGGAGGCTCTTATTTGTGTTATGGCTGATCCCTGCTCTCTCATGTGCTATGCGCAATAAATGCAGGTTTCAAAAACAGTCACACCGACTGACCAATAAACCCCTAGTGCTTTGACGCATTCCACCAGACTTGAAATGTGGGCAGTGAGCTACCCGAGGGGCTCTAAACACAAAGAGGACGTAATTGCATTGGCCGGGAATCGAACCCGGGCCTCCCGCGTGGCAGGCGAGAATTCTACCACTGAACCACCAATGCTCCACACGCACGCAACTGCTGTCAACCTCGCTCAGCCGGGCCTAGGAGAGTCCAGCTTTCGTCCACCGTTACCATCTCTGTGAAGGCATTCGCATGTGGGTCAAGTTCACCCAAAGATGCTCCTCCTCTCGAAAGCCAATTAAATCCTGGTTTTATGGAAAACTTTCCAACAGCAGGAGCAGAGTGGCGCAGCGGAAGCGTGCTGGGCCCATAACCCAGAGGTCGATGGATCGAAACCATCCTCTGCTAAGTTGTATTTTCTTATGCCAATCGATATTTGCTTGCTTGAGCAAAGGGCTTTCTTTCACACACAAAGACGAGTTGAACCTGATTCTGGTGATAAAACGAGCTAAAAAACACTCAGCAAAAGGATGGCCCTTGCGCCAAGGGAGTCTTGTCTCTTGGCCATGGAAGCCTGGCTGTGCTTTCTTTAATGGACGGCTTTTGTCCAATACTGCCTGCGTAACTTTGGGCATGCCAAGCCACGGCCTTATGCTTTGCGGTAGTCCTTAAGTATCAAGGTATCGGCTGAAGCCACAGCTAGCCAAAAGTGTCAACGCCTTGGAGCATGTTATGAGGATGACTCTGGCTTCCCATGTTGACTAGAGACACGAGGGGTTGGCAATGCTCACTGCGCTCGGTTCCGAGCCTCCACAACAAAATCAAAAGCAAGGCGCTTGCAGGAAGCGTGGCTTTCTTTGGAGGATGCGGGCATTGATCCCACTACCTCTCGAATGCAAATCGAGCGCTCTACCATTTGAGCTAATCCCCCATTGCTGGAGGCTCTTATTTGTGTTATGGCTGATCCCTGCTCTCTCATGTGCTATGCGCAATAAATGCAGGTTTCAAAAACAGTCACACCGACTGACCAATAAACCCCTAGTGCTTTGACGCATTCCACCAGACTTGAAATGTGGGCAGTGAGCTACCCGAGGGGCTCTAAACACAAAGAGGACGTAATTGCATTGGCCGGGAATCGAACCCGGGCCTCCCGCGTGGCAGGCGAGAATTCTACCACTGAACCACCAATGCTCCACACGCACGCAACTGCTGTCAACCTCGCTCAGCCGGGCCTAGGAGAGTCCAGCTTTCGTCCACCGTTACCATCTCTGTGAAGGCATTCGCATGTGGGTCAAGTTCACCCAAAGATGCTCCTCCTCTCGAAAGCCAATTAAATCCTGGTTTTATGGAAAACTTTCCAACAGCAGGAGCAGAGTGGCGCAGCGGAAGCGTGCTGGGCCCATAACCCAGAGGTCGATGGATCGAAACCATCCTCTGCTAAGTTGTATTTTCTTATGCCAATCGATATTTGCTTGCTTGAGCAAAGGGCTTTCTTTCACACACAAAGACGAGTTGAACCTGATTCTGGTGATAAAACGAGCTAAAAAACACTCAGCAAAAGGATGGCCCTTGCGCCAAGGGAGTCTTGTCTCTTGGCCATGGAAGCCTGGCTGTGCTTTCTTTAATGGACGGCTTTTGTCCAATACTGCCTGCGTAACTTTGGGCATGCCAAGCCACGGCCTTATGCTTTGCGGTAGTCCTTAAGTATCAAGGTATCGGCTGAAGCCACAGCTAGCCAAAAGTGTCAACGCCTTGGAGCATGTTATGAGGATGACTCTGGCTTCCCATGTTGACTAGAGACACGAGGGGTTGGCAATGCTCACTGCGCTCGGTTCCAAGCCTCCACAACAAAATCAAAAGCAAGGCGCTTCCGGGAAGCGTGGCTTTCTTTGGAGGATGCGGGCATTGATCCCGCTACCTCTCGCATGCTAAGCGAGCGCTCTACCACTTGAGCTAATCCCCCTTTGCTGGAGGCTCTTATTTGTGTTATGGCTGATCCCTGCTCTCTCATGTGCTATGGGCAATAAATGCAGGTTTCAAAAACTAGAGACAGGAGGGGTTGGCAATGCTCAATGCTCACTGCGCTCGGTTCCGAGCCTCCACAACAAAATCAAAAGCAAGGCGCTTGCAGGAAGCGTGGCTTTCTTTGGAGGATGCGGGCATTGATCCCGCTACCTCTCGAATGCAAATCGAGCGCTCTACCATTTGAGCTAATCCCCCATTGCTGGAGGCTCTTATTTGTGTTATGGCTGATCCCTGCTCTCTCATGTGCTATGCGCAATAAATGCAGGTTTCAAAAACAGTCACACCGACTGACCAATAAACCCCTAGTGCTTTGACGCATTCCACCAGACTTGAAATGTGGGCAGTGAGCTACCCGAGGGGCTCTAAACACAAAGAGGACGTAATTGCATTGGCCGGGAATCGAACCCGGGCCTCCCGCGTGGCAGGCGAGAATTCTACCACTGAACCACCAATGCTCCACACGCACGCAACTGCTGTCAACCTCGCTCAGCCGGGCCTAGGAGAGTCCAGCTTTCGTCCACCGTTACCATCTCTGTGAAGGCATTCGCATGTGGGTCAAGTTCACCCAAAGATGCTCCTCCTCTCGAAAGCCAATTAAATCCTGGTTTTATGGAAAACTTTCCAACAGCAGGAGCAGAGTGGCGCAGCGGAAGCGTGCTGGGCCCATAACCCAGAGGTCGATGGATCGAAACCATCCTCTGCTAAGTTGTATTTTCTTATGCCAATCGATATTTGCTTGCTTGAGCAAAGGGCTTTCTTTCACACACAAAGACGAGTTGAACCTGATTCTGGTGATAAAACGAGCTAAAAAACACTCAGCAAAAGGATGGCCCTTGCGCCAAGGGAGTCTTGTCTCTTGGCCATGGAAGCCTGGCTGTGCTTTCTTTAATGGACGGCTTTTGTCCAATACTGCCTGCGTAACTTTGGGCATGCCAAGCCACGGCCTTATGCTTTGCGGTAGTCCTTAAGTATCAAGGTATCGGCTGAAGCCACAGCTAGCCAAAAGTGTCAACGCCTTGGAGCATGTTATGAGGATGACTCTGGCTTCCCATGTTGACTAGAGACACGAGGGGTTGGCAATGCTCACTGCGCTCGGTTCCAAGCCTCCACAACAAAATCAAAAGCAAGGCGCTTCCGGGAAGCGTGGCTTTCTTTGGAGGATGCGGGCATTGATCCCGCTACCTCTCGCATGCTAAGCGAGCGCTCTACCACTTGAGCTAATCCCCCTTTGCTGGAGGCTCTTATTTGTGTTATGACTGATCCCTGCTCTCTCATGTGCTATGGGCAATAAATGCAGGTTTCAAAAACTAGAGACAGGAGGGGTTGGCAATGCTCAATGCTCACTGCGCTCGGTTCCGAGCCTCCACAACAAAATCAAAAGCAAGGCGCTTGCAGGAAGCGTGGCTTTCTTTGGAGGATGCGGGCATTGATCCCACTACCTCTCGAATGCAAATCGAGCGCTCTACCATTTGAGCTAATCCCCCATTGCTGGAGGCTCTTATTTGTGTTATGGCTGATCCCTGCTCTCTCATGTGCTATGCGCAATAAATGCAGGTTTCAAAAACAGTCACACCGACTGACCAATAAACCCCTAGTGCTTTGACGCATTCCACCAGACTTGAAATGTGGGCAGTGAGCTACCCGAGGGGCTCTAAACACAAAGAGGACGTAATTGCATTGGCCGGGAATCGAACCCGGGCCTCCCGCGTGGCAGGCGAGAATTCTACCACTGAACCACCAATGCTCCACACGCACGCAACTGCTGTCAACCTCGCTCAGCCGGGCCTAGGAGAGTCCAGCTTTCGTCCACCGTTACCATCTCTGTGAAGGCATTCGCATGTGGGTCAAGTTCACCCAAAGATGCTCCTCCTCTCGAAAGCCAATTAAATCCTGGTTTTATGGAAAACTTTCCAACAGCAGGAGCAGAGTGGCGCAGCGGAAGCGTGCTGGGCCCATAACCCAGAGGTCGATGGATCGAAACCATCCTCTGCTAAGTTGTATTTTCTTATGCCAATCGATATTTGCTTGCTTGAGCAAAGGGCTTTCTTTCACACACAAAGACGAGTTGAACCTGATTCTGGTGATAAAACGAGCTAAAAAACACTCAGCAAAAGGATGGCCCTTGCGCCAAGGGAGTCTTGTCTCTTGGCCATGGAAGCCTGGCTGTGCTTTCTTTAATGGACGGCTTTTGTCCAATACTGCCTGCGTAACTTTGGGCATGCCAAGCCACGGCCTTATGCTTTGCGGTAGTCCTTAAGTATCAAGGTATCGGCTGAAGCCACAGCTAGCCAAAAGTGTCAACGCCTTGGAGCATGTTATGAGGATGACTCTGGCTTCCCATGTTGACTAGAGACACGAGGGGTTGGCAATGCTCACTGCGCTCGGTTCCGAGCCTCCACAACAAAATCAAAAGCAAGGCGCTTGCAGGAAGCGTGGCTTTCTTTGGAGGATGCGGGCATTGATCCCACTACCTCTCGAATGCAAATCGAGCGCTCTACCATTTGAGCTAATCCCCCATTGCTGGAGGCTCTTATTTGTGTTATGGCTGATCCCTGCTCTCTCATGTGCTATGCGCAATAAATGCAGGTTTCAAAAACAGTCACACCGACTGACCAATAAACCCCTAGTGCTTTGACGCATTCCACCAGACTTGAAATGTGGGCAGTGAGCTACCCGAGGGGCTCTAAACACAAAGAGGACGTAATTGCATTGGCCGGGAATCGAACCCGGGCCTCCCGCGTGGCAGGCGAGAATTCTACCACTGAACCACCAATGCTCCACACGCACGCAACTGCTGTCAACCTCGCTCAGCCGGGCCTAGGAGAGTCCAGCTTTCGTCCACCGTTACCATCTCTGTGAAGGCATTCGCATGTGGGTCAAGTTCACCCAAAGATGCTCCTCCTCTCGAAAGCCAATTAAATCCTGGTTTTATGGAAAACTTTCCAACAGCAGGAGCAGAGTGGCGCAGCGGAAGCGTGCTGGGCCCATAACCCAGAGGTCGATGGATCGAAACCATCCTCTGCTAAGTTGTATTTTCTTATGCCAATCGATATTTGCTTGCTTGAGCAAAGGGCTTTCTTTCACACACAAAGACGAGTTGAACCTGATTCTGGTGATAAAACGAGCTAAAAAACACTCAGCAAAAGGATGGCCCTTGCGCCAAGGGAGTCTTGTCTCTTGGCCATGGAAGCCTGGCTGTGCTTTCTTTAATGGACGGCTTTTGTCCAATACTGCCTGCGTAACTTTGGGCATGCCAAGCCACGGCCTTATGCTTTGCGGTAGTCCTTAAGTATCAAGGTATCGGCTGAAGCCACAGCTAGCCAAAAGTGTCAACGCCTTGGAGCATGTTATGAGGATGACTCTGGCTTCCCATGTTGACTAGAGACACGAGGGGTTGGCAATGCTCACTGCGCTCGGTTCCAAGCCTCCACAACAAAATCAAAAGCAAGGCGCTTCCGGGAAGCGTGGCTTTCTTTGGAGGATGCGGGCATTGATCCCGCTACCTCTCGCATGCTAAGCGAGCGCTCTACCACTTGAGCTAATCCCCCTTTGCTGGAGGCTCTTATTTGTGTTATGGCTGATCCCTGCTCTCTCATGTGCTATGGGCAATAAATGCAGGTTTCAAAAACTAGAGACAGGAGGGGTTGGCAATGCTCAATGCTCACTGCGCTCGGTTCCGAGCCTCCACAACAAAATCAAAAGCAAGGCGCTTGCAGGAAGCGTGGCTTTCTTTGGAGGATGCGGGCATTGATCCCGCTACCTCTCGAATGCAAATCGAGCGCTCTACCATTTGAGCTAATCCCCCATTGCTGGAGGCTCTTATTTGTGTTATGGCTGATCCCTGCTCTCTCATGTGCTATGCGCAATAAATGCAGGTTTCAAAAACAGTCACACCGACTGACCAATAAACCCCTAGTGCTTTGACGCATTCCACCAGACTTGAAATGTGGGCAGTGAGCTACCCGAGGGGCTCTAAACACAAAGAGGACGTAATTGCATTGGCCGGGAATCGAACCCGGGCCTCCCGCGTGGCAGGCGAGAATTCTACCACTGAACCACCAATGCTCCACACGCACGCAACTGCTGTCAACCTCGCTCAGCCGGGCCTAGGAGAGTCCAGCTTTCGTCCACCGTTACCATCTCTGTGAAGGCATTCGCATGTGGGTCAAGTTCACCCAAAGATGCTCCTCCTCTCGAAAGCCAATTAAATCCTGGTTTTATGGAAAACTTTCCAACAGCAGGAGCAGAGTGGCGCAGCGGAAGCGTGCTGGGCCCATAACCCAGAGGTCGATGGATCGAAACCATCCTCTGCTAAGTTGTATTTTCTTATGCCAATCGATATTTGCTTGCTTGAGCAAAGGGCTTTCTTTCACACACAAAGACGAGTTGAACCTGATTCTGGTGATAAAACGAGCTAAAAAACACTCAGCAAAAGGATGGCCCTTGCGCCAAGGGAGTCTTGTCTCTTGGCCATGGAAGCCTGGCTGTGCTTTCTTTAATGGACGGCTTTTGTCCAATACTGCCTGCGTAACTTTGGGCATGCCAAGCCACGGCCTTATGCTTTGCGGTAGTCCTTAAGTATCAAGGTATCGGCTGAAGCCACAGCTAGCCAAAAGTGTCAACGCCTTGGAGCATGTTATGAGGATGACTCTGGCTTCCCATGTTGACTAGAGACACGAGGGGTTGGCAATGCTCACTGCGCTCGGTTCCAAGCCTCCACAACAAAATCAAAAGCAAGGCGCTTCCGGGAAGCGTGGCTTTCTTTGGAGGATGCGGGCATTGATCCCGCTACCTCTCGCATGCTAAGCGAGCGCTCTACCACTTGAGCTAATCCCCCTTTGCTGGAGGCTCTTATTTGTGTTATGACTGATCCCTGCTCTCTCATGTGCTATGGGCAATAAATGCAGGTTTCAAAAACTAGAGACAGGAGGGGTTGGCAATGCTCAATGCTCACTGCGCTCGGTTCCGAGCCTCCACAACAAAATCAAAAGCAAGGCGCTTGCAGGAAGCGTGGCTTTCTTTGGAGGATGCGGGCATTGATCCCGCTACCTCTCGAATGCAAATCGAGCGCTCTACCATTTGAGCTAATCCCCCATTGCTGGAGGCTCTTATTTGTGTTATGGCTGATCCCTGCTCTCTCATGTGCTATGCGCAATAAATGCAGGTTTCAAAAACAGTCACACCGACTGACCAATAAACCCCTAGTGCTTTGACGCATTCCACCAGACTTGAAATGTGGGCAGTGAGCTACCCGAGGGGCTCTAAACACAAAGAGGACGTAATTGCATTGGCCGGGAATCGAACCCGGGCCTCCCGCGTGGCAGGCGAGAATTCTACCACTGAACCACCAATGCTCCACACGCACGCAACTGCTGTCAACCTCGCTCAGCCGGGCCTAGGAGAGTCCAGCTTTCGTCCACCGTTACCATCTCTGTGAAGGCATTCGCATGTGGGTCAAGTTCACCCAAAGATGCTCCTCCTCTCGAAAGCCAATTAAATCCTGGTTTTATGGAAAACTTTCCAACAGCAGGAGCAGAGTGGCGCAGCGGAAGCGTGCTGGGCCCATAACCCAGAGGTCGATGGATCGAAACCATCCTCTGCTAAGTTGTATTTTCTTATGCCAATCGATATTTGCTTGCTTGAGCAAAGGGCTTTCTTTCACACACAAAGACGAGTTGAACCTGATTCTGGTGATAAAACGAGCTAAAAAACACTCAGCAAAAGGATGGCCCTTGCGCCAAGGGAGTCTTGTCTCTTGGCCATGGAAGCCTGGCTGTGCTTTCTTTAATGGACGGCTTTTGTCCAATACTGCCTGCGTAACTTTGGGCATGCCAAGCCACGGCCTTATGCTTTGCGGTAGTCCTTAAGTATCAAGGTATCGGCTGAAGCCACAGCTAGCCAAAAGTGTCAACGCCTTGGAGCATGTTATGAGGATGACTCTGGCTTCCCATGTTGACTAGAGACACGAGGGGTTGGCAATGCTCACTGCGCTCGGTTCCAAGCCTCCACAACAAAATCAAAAGCAAGGCGCTTCCGGGAAGCGTGGCTTTCTTTGGAGGATGCGGGCATTGATCCCGCTACCTCTCGCATGCTAAGCGAGCGCTCTACCACTTGAGCTAATCCCCCTTTGCTGGAGGCTCTTATTTGTGTTATGGCTGATCCCTGCTCTCTCATGTGCTATGGGCAATAAATGCAGGTTTCAAAAACTAGAGACAGGAGGGGTTGGCAATGCTCAATGCTCACTGCGCTCGGTTCCGAGCCTCCACAACAAAATCAAAAGCAAGGCGCTTGCAGGAAGCGTGGCTTTCTTTGGAGGATGCGGGCATTGATCCCGCTACCTCTCGAATGCAAATCGAGCGCTCTACCATTTGAGCTAATCCCCCATTGCTGGAGGCTCTTATTTGTGTTATGGCTGATCCCTGCTCTCTCATGTGCTATGCGCAATAAATGCAGGTTTCAAAAACAGTCACACCGACTGACCAATAAACCCCTAGTGCTTTGACGCATTCCACCAGACTTGAAATGTGGGCAGTGAGCTACCCGAGGGGCTCTAAACACAAAGAGGACGTAATTGCATTGGCCGGGAATCGAACCCGGGCCTCCCGCGTGGCAGGCGAGAATTCTACCACTGAACCACCAATGCTCCACACGCACGCAACTGCTGTCAACCTCGCTCAGCCGGGCCTAGGAGAGTCCAGCTTTCGTCCACCGTTACCATCTCTGTGAAGGCATTCGCATGTGGGTCAAGTTCACCCAAAGATGCTCCTCCTCTCGAAAGCCAATTAAATCCTGGTTTTATGGAAAACTTTCCAACAGCAGGAGCAGAGTGGCGCAGCGGAAGCGTGCTGGGCCCATAACCCAGAGGTCGATGGATCGAAACCATCCTCTGCTAAGTTGTATTTTCTTATGCCAATCGATATTTGCTTGCTTGAGCAAAGGGCTTTCTTTCACACACAAAGACGAGTTGAACCTGATTCTGGTGATAAAACGAGCTAAAAAACACTCAGCAAAAGGATGGCTCTTGCGCCAAGGGAGTCTTGTCTCTTGGCCATGGAAGCCTGGCTGTGCTTTCTTTAATGGACGGCTTTTGTCCAATACTGCCTGCGTAACTTTGGGCATGCCAAGCCACGGCCTTATGCTTTGCGGTAGTCCTTAAGTATCAAGGTATCGGCTGAAGCCACAGCTAGCCAAAAGTGTCAACGCCTTGGAGCATGTTATGAGGATGACTCTGGCTTCCCATGTTGACTAGAGACACGAGGGGTTGGCAATGCTCACTGCGCTCGGTTCCAAGCCTCCACAACAAAATCAAAAGCAAGGCGCTTCCGGAAAGCGTGGCTTTCTTTGGAGGATGCGGGCATTGATCCCGCTACCTCTCGCATGCTAAGCGAGCGCTCTACCACTTGAGCTAATCCCCCTTTGCTGGAGGCTCTTATTTGTGTTATGGCTGATCCCTGCTCTCTCATGTGCTATGGGCAATAAATGCAGGTTTCAAAAACTAGAGACAGGAGGGGTTGGCAATGCTCAATGCTCACTGCGCTCGGTTCCGAGCCTCCACAACAAAATCAAAAGCAAGGCGCTTGCAGGAAGCGTGGCTTTCTTTGGAGGATGCGGGCATTGATCCCGCTACCTCTCGAATGCAAATCGAGCGCTCTACCATTTGAGCTAATCCCCCATTGCTGGAGGCTCTTATTTGTGTTATGGCTGATCCCTGCTCTCTCATGTGCTATGCGCAATAAATGCAGGTTTCAAAAACAGTCACACCGACTGACCAATAAACCCCTAGTGCTTTGACGCATTCCACCAGACTTGAAATGTGGGCAGTGAGCTACCCGAGGGGCTCTAAACACAAAGAGGACGTAATTGCATTGGCCGGGAATCGAACCCGGGCCTCCCGCGTGGCAGGCGAGAATTCTACCACTGAACCACCAATGCTCCACACGCACGCAACTGCTGTCAACCTCGCTCAGCCGGGCCTAGGAGAGTCCAGCTTTCGTCCACCGTTACCATCTCTGTGAAGGCATTCGCATGTGGGTCAAGTTCACCCAAAGATGCTCCTCCTCTCGAAAGCCAATTAAATCCTGGTTTTATGGAAAACTTTCCAACAGCAGGAGCAGAGTGGCGCAGCGGAAGCGTGCTGGGCCCATAACCCAGAGGTCGATGGATCGAAACCATCCTCTGCTAAGTTGTATTTTCTTATGCCAATCGATATTTGCTTGCTTGAGCAAAGGGCTTTCTTTCACACACAAAGACGAGTTGAACCTGATTCTGGTGATAAAACGAGCTAAAAAACACTCAGCAAAAGGATGGCCCTTGCGCCAAGGGAGTCTTGTCTCTTGGCCATGGAAGCCTGGCTGTGCTTTCTTTAATGGACGGCTTTTGTCCAATACTGCCTGCGTAACTTTGGGCATGCCAAGCCACGGCCTTATGCTTTGCGGTAGTCCTTAAGTATCAAGGTATCGGCTGAAGCCACAGCTAGCCAAAAGTGTCAACGCCTTGGAGCATGTTATGAGGATGACTCTGGCTTCCCATGTTGACTAGAGACACGAGGGGTTGGCAATGCTCACTGCGCTCGGTTCCAAGCCTCCACAACAAAATCAAAAGCAAGGCGCTTCCGGGAAGCGTGGCTTTCTTTGGAGGATGCGGGCATTGATCCCGCTACCTCTCGCATGCTAAGCGAGCGCTCTACCACTTGAGCTAATCCCCCTTTGCTGGAGGCTCTTATTTGTGTTATGGCTGATCCCTGCTCTTTCATGTGCTATGGGCAATAAATGCAGGTTTCAAAAACTAGAGACAGGAGGGGTTGGCAATGCTCAATGCTCACTGCGCTCGGTTCCGAGCCTCCACAACAAAATCAAAAGCAAGGCGCTTGCGGGAAGCGTGGCTTTCTTTGGAGGATGCGGGCATTGATCCCGCTACCTCTCGAATGCAAATCGAGCGCTCTACCATTTGAGCTAATCCCCCATTGCTGGAGGCTCTTATTTGTGTTATGGCTGATCCCTGCTCTCTCATGTGCTATGCGCAATAAATGCAGGTTTCAAAAACAGTCACACCGACTGACCAATAAACCCCTAGTGCTTTGACGCATTCCACCAGACTTGAAATGTGGGCAGTGAGCTACCCGAGGGGCTCTAAACACAAAGAGGACGTAATTGCATTGGCCGGGAATCGAACCCGGGCCTCCCGCGTGGCAGGCGAGAATTCTACCACTGAACCACCAATGCTCCACACGCACGCAACTGCTGTCAACCTCGCTCAGCCGGGCCTAGGAGAGTCCAGCTTTCGTCCACCGTTACCATCTCTGTGAAGGCATTCGCATGTGGGTCAAGTTCACCCAAAGATGCTCCTCCTCTCGAAAGCCAATTAAATCCTGGTTTTATGGAAAACTTTCCAACAGCAGGAGCAGAGTGGCGCAGCGGAAGCGTGCTGGGCCCATAACCCAGAGGTCGATGGATCGAAACCATCCTCTGCTAAGTTGTATTTTCTTATGCCAATCGATATTTGCTTGCTTGAGCAAAGGGCTTTCTTTCACACACAAAGACGAGTTGAACCTGATTCTGGTGATAAAACGAGCTAAAAAACACTCAGCAAAAGGATGGCCCTTGCGCCAAGGGAGTCTTGTCTCTTGGCCATGGAAGCCTGGCTGTGCTTTCTTTAATGGACGGCTTTTGTCCAATACTGCCTGCGTAACTTTGGGCATGCCAAGCCACGGCCTTATGCTTTGCGGTAGTCCTTAAGTATCAAGGTATCGGCTGAAGCCACAGCTAGCCAAAAGTGTCAACGCCTTGGAGCATGTTATGAGGATGACTCTGGCTTCCCATGTTGACTAGAGACACGAGGGGTTGGCAATGCTCACTGCGCTCGGTTCCAAGCCTCCACAACAAAATCAAAAGCAAGGCGCTTCCGGGAAGCGTGGCTTTCTTTGGAGGATGCGGGCATTGATCCCGCTACCTCTCGCATGCTAAGCGAGCGCTCTACCACTTGAGCTAATCCCCTTTGCTGGAGGCTCTTATTTGTGTTATGGCTGATCCCTGCTCTCTCATGTGCTATGGGCAATAAATGCAGGTTTCAAAAACTAGAGACAGGAGGGGTTGGCAATGCTCAATGCTCACTGCGCTCGGTTCCGAGCCTCCACAACAAAATCAAAAGCAAGGCGCTTGCGGGAAGCGTGGCTTTCTTTGGAGGATGCGGGCATTGATCCCGCTACCTCTCGAATGCAAATCGAGCGCTCTACCATTTGAGCTAATCCCCCATTGCTGGAGGCTCTTATTTGTGTTATGGCTGATCCCTGCTCTCTCATGTGCTATGCGCAATAAATGCAGGTTTCAAAAACAGTCACACCGACTGACCAATAAACCCCTAGTGCTTTGACGCATTCCACCAGACTTGAAATGAGGGCAGTGAGCTACCCGAGGGGCTCTAAACACAAAGAGGACGTAATTGCATTGGCCGGGAATCGAACCCGGGCCTCCCGCGTGGCAGGCGAGAATTCTACCACTGAACCACCAATGCTCCACACGCACGCAACTGCTGTCAACCTCGCTCAGCCGGGCCTAGGAGAGTCCAGCTTTCGTCCACCGTTACCATCTCTGTGAAGGCATTCGCATGTGGGTCAAGTTCACCCAAAGATGCTCCTCCTCTCGAAAGCCAATTAAATCCTGGTTTTATGGAAAACTTTCCAACAGCAGGAGCAGAGTGGCGCAGCGGAAGCGTGCTGGGCCCATAACCCAGAGGTCGATGGATCGAAACCATCCTCTGCTAAGTTGTATTTTCTTATGCCAATCGATATTTGCTTGCTTGAGCAAAGGGCTTTCTTTCACACACAAAGACGAGTTGAACCTGATTCTGGTGATAAAACGAGCTAAAAAACACTCAGCAAAAGGATGGCCCTTGCGCCAAGGCAGTCTTGTCTCTTGGCCATGGAAGCCTGGCTGTGCTTTCTTTAATGGACGGCTTTTGTCCAATACTGCCTGCGTAACTTTGGGCATGCCAAGCCACGGCCTTATGCTTTGCGGTAGTCCTTAAGTATCAAGGTATCGGCTGAAGCCACAGCTAGCCAAAAGTGTCAACGCCTTGGAGCATGTTATGAGGATGACTCTGGCTTCCCATGTTGACTAGAGACATGAGGGGTTGGCAATGCTCACTGCGCTCGGTTCCAAGCCTCCACAACAAAATCAAAAGCAAGGCGCTTCCGGGAAGCGTGGCTTTCTTTGGAGGATGCGGGCATTGATCCCGCTACCTCTCGCATGCTAAGCGAGCGCTCTACCACTTGAGCTAATCCCCCTTTGCTGGAGGCTCTTATTTGTGTTATGGCTGATCCCTGCTCTCTCATGTGCTATGGGCAATAAATGCAGGTTTCAAAAACTAGAGACAGGAGGGGTTGGCAATGCTCAATGCTCACTGCGCTCGGTTCCGAGCCTCCACAACAAAATCAAAATCAAAAGCAAGGCGCTTGCGGGAAGCGTGGCTTTCTTTGGAGGATGCGGGCATTGATCCCGCTACCTCTCGAATGCAAATCGAGCGCTCTACCATTTGAGCTAATCCCCCATTGCTGGAGGCTCTTATTTGTGTTATGGCTGATGCCTGCTCTCTCATGTGCTATGCGCAATAAATGCAGGTTTCATAAACAGTCACACCGACTGACCAATAAACCCCTAGTGCTTTGACGCATTCCACCAGACTTGAAATGAGGGCAGTGAGCTACCCGAGGGGCTCTAAACACAAAGAGGACGTAATTGCATTGGCCGGGAATCGAACCCGGGCCTCCCGCGTGGCAGGCGAGAATTCTACCACTGAACCACCAATGCTCCACACGCACGCAACTGCTGTCAACCTCGCTCAGCCGGGCCTAGGAGAGTCCAGCTTTCGTCCACCGTTACCATCTCTGTGAAGGCATTCGCATGTGGGTCAAGTTCACCCAAAGATGCTCCTCCTCTCGAAAGCCAATTAAATCCTGGTTTTATGGAAAACTTTCCAACAGCAGGAGCAGAGTGGCGCAGCGGAAGCGTGCTGGGCCCATAACCCAGAGGTCGATGGATCGAAACCATCCTCTGCTAAGTTGTATTTTCTTATGCCAATCGATATTTGCTTGCTTGAGCAAAGGGCTTTCTTTCACACACAAAGACGAGTTGAACCTGATTCTGGTGATAAAACGAGCTAAAAAACACTCAGCAAAAGGATGGCTCTTGCGCCAAGGGAGTCTTGTCTCTTGGCCATGGAAGCCTGGCTGTGCTTTCTTTAATGGACGGCTTTTGTCCAATACTGCCTGCGTAACTTTGGGCATGCCAAGCCACGGCCTTATGCTTTGCGGTAGTCCTTAAGTATCAAGGTATCGGCTGAAGCCACAGCTAGCCAAAAGTGTCAACGCCTTGGAGCATGTTATGAGGATGACTCTGGCTTCCCATGTTGACTAGAGACACGAGGGGTTGGCAATGCTCACTGCGCTCGGTTCCAAGCCTCCACAACAAAATCAAAAGCAAGGCGCTTCCGGGAAGCGTGGCTTTCTTTGGAGGATGCGGGCATTGATCCCGCTACCTCTCGCATGCTAAGCGAGCGCTCTACCACTTGAGCTAATCCCCCTTTGCTGGAGGCTCTTATTTGTGTTATGGCTGATCCCTGCTCTCTCATGTGCTATGGGCAATAAATGCAGGTTTCAAAAACTAGAGACAGGAGGGGTTGGCAATGCTCAATGCTCACTGCGCTCGGTTCCGAGCCTCCACAACAAAATCAAAAGCAAGGCGCTTGCAGGAAGCGTGGCTTTCTTTGGAGGATGCGGGCATTGATCCCGCTACCTCTCGAATGCAAATCGAGCGCTCTACCATTTGAGCTAATTCCCCATTGCTGGAGGCTCTTATTTGTGTTATGGCTGATCCCTGCTCTCTCATGTGCTATGCGCAATAAATGCAGGTTTCAAAAACAGTCACACCGACTGACCAATAAACCCCTAGTGCTTTGACGCATTCCACCAGACTTGAAATGTGGGCAGTGAGCTACCCGAGGGGCTCTAAACACAAAGAGGACGTAATTGCATTGGCCGGGAATCGAACCCGGGCCTCCCGCGTGGCAGGCGAGAATTCTACCACTGAACCACCAATGCTCCACACGCACGCAACTGCTGTCAACCTCGCTCAGCCGGGCCTAGGAGAGTCCAGCTTTCGTCCACCGTTACCATCTCTGTGAAGGCATTCGCATGTGGGTCAAGTTCACCCAAAGATGCTCCTCCTCTCGAAAGCCAATTAAATCCTGGTTTTATGGAAAACTTTCCAACAGCAGGAGCAGAGTGGCGCAGCGGAAGCGTGCCGGGCCCATAACCCAGAGGTCGATGGATCGAAACCATCCTCTGCTAAGTTGTATTTTCTTATGCCAATCGATATTTGCTTGCTTGAGCAAAGGGCTTTCTTTCACACACAAAGACGAGTTGAACCTGATTCTGGTGATAAAACGAGCTAAAAAACACTCAGCAAAAGGATGGCCCTTGCGCCAAGGGAGTCTTGTCTCTTGGCCATGGAAGCCTGGCTGTGCTTTCTTTAATGGACGGCTTTTGTCCAATACTGCCTGCGTAACTTTGGGCATGCCAAGCCACGGCCTTATGCTTTGCGGTAGTCCTTAAGTATCAAGGTATCGGCTGAAGCCACAGCTAGCCAAAAGTGTCAACGCCTTGGAGCATGTTATGAGGATGACTCTGGCTTCCCATGTTGACTAGAGACACGAGGGGTTGGCAATGCTCACTGCGCTCGGTTCCAAGCCTCCACAACAAAATCAAAAGCAAGGCGCTTCCGGGAAGCGTGGCTTTCTTTGGAGGATGCGGGCATTGATCCCGCTACCTCTCGCATGCTAAGCGAGCGCTCTACCACTTGAGCTAATCCCCCTTTGCTGGAGGCTCTTATTTGTGTTATGGCTGATCCCTGCTCTCTCATGTGCTATGGGCAATAAATGCAGGTTTCAAAAACTAGAGACAGGAGGGGTTGGCAATGCTCAATGCTTACTGCGCTCGGTTCCGAGCCTCCACAACAAAATCAAAAGCAAGGCGCTTGCAGGAAGCGTGGCTTTCTTTGGAGGATGCGGGCATTGATCCCGCTACCTCTCGAATGCAAATCGAGCGCTCTACCATTTGAGCTAATCCCCCATTGCTGGAGGCTCTTATTTGTGTTATGGCTGATCCCTGCTCTCTCATGTGCTATGCGCAATAAATGCAGGTTTCAAAAACAGTCACACCGACTGACCAATAAACCCCTAGTGCTTTGACGCATTCCACCAGACTTGAAATGTGGGCAGTGAGCTACCCGAGGGGCTCTAAACACAAAGAGGACGTAATTGCATTGGCCGGGAATCGAACCCGGGCCTCCCGCGTGGCAGGCGAGAATTCTACCACTGAACCACCAATGCTCCACACGCACGCAACTGCTGTCAACCTCGCTCAGCCGGGCCTAGGAGAGTCCAGCTTTCGTCCACCGTTACCATCTCTGTGAAGGCATTCGCATGTGGGTCAAGTTCACCCAAAGATGCTCCTCCTCTCGAAAGCCAATTAAATCCTGGTTTTATGGAAAACTTTCCAACAGCAGGAGCAGAGTGGCGCAGCGGAAGCGTGCTGGGCCCATAACCCAGAGGTCGATGGATCGAAACCATCCTCTGCTAAGTTGTATTTTCTTATGCCAATCGATATTTGCTTGCTTGAGCAAAGGGCTTTCTTTCACACACAAAGACGAGTTGAACCTGATTCTGGTGATAAAACGAGCTAAAAAACACTCAGCAAAAGGATGGCCCTTGCGCCAAGGGAGTCTTGTCTCTTGGCCATGGAAGCCTGGCTGTGCTTTCTTTAATGGACGGCTTTTGTCCAATACTGCCTGCGTAACTTTGGGCATGCCAAGCCACGGCCTTATGCTTTGCGGTAGTCCTTAAGTATCAAGGTATCGGCTGAAGCCACAGCTAGCCAAAAGTGTCAACGCCTTGGAGCATGTTATGAGGATGACTCTGGCTTCCCATGTTGACTAGAGACACGAGGGGTTGGCAATGCTCACTGCGCTCGGTTCCAAGCCTCCACAACAAAATCAAAAGCAAGGCGCTTCCGGGAAGCGTGGCTTTCTTTGGAGGATGCGGGCATTGATCCCGCTACCTCTCGCATGCTAAGCGAGCGCTCTACCACTTGAGCTAATCCCCCTTTGCTGGAGGCTCTTATTTGTGTTATGGCTGATCCCTGCTCTCTCATGTGCTATGGGCAATAAATGCAGGTTTCAAAAACTAGAGACAGGAGGGGTTGGCAATGCTCAATGCTCACTGCGCTCGGTTCCGAGCCTCCACAACAAAATCAAAAGCAAGGCGCTTGCGGGAAGCGTGGCTTTCTTTGGAGGATGCGGGCATTGATCCCGCTACCTCTCGAATGCAAATCGAGCGCTCTACCATTTGAGCTAATCCCCCATTGCTGGAGGCTCTTATTTGTGTTATGGCTGATCCCTGCTCTCTCATGTGCTATGCGCAATAAATGCAGGTTTCAAAAACAGTCACACCGACTGACCAATAAACCCCTAGTGCTTTGACGCATTCCACCAGACTTGAAATGAGGGCAGTGAGCTACCCGAGGGGCTCTAAACACAAAGAGGACGTAATTGCATTGGCCGGGAATCGAACCCGGGCCTCCCGCGTGGCAGGCGAGAATTCTACCACTGAACCACCAATGCTCCACACGCACGCAACTGCTGTCAACCTCGCTCAGCCGGGCCTAGGAGAGTCCAGCTTTCGTCCACCGTTACCATCTCTGTGAAGGCATTCGCATGTGGGTCAAGTTCACCCAAAGATGCTCCTCCTCTCGAAAGCCAATTAAATCCTGGTTTTATGGAAAACTATCCAACAGCAGGAGCAGAGTGGCGCAGCGGAAGCGTGCTGGGCCCATAACCCAGAGGTCGATGGATCGAAACCATCCTCTGCTAAGTTGTATTTTCTTATGCCAATCGATATTTGCTTGCTTGAGCAAAGGGCTTTCTTTCACACACAAAGACGAGTTGAACCTGATTCTGGTGATAAAACGAGCTAAAAAACACTCAGCAAAAGGATGGCTCTTGCGCCAAGGGAGTCTTGTCTCTTGGCCATGGAAGCCTGGCTGTGCTTTCTTTAATGGACGGCTTTTGTCCAATACTGCCTGCGTAACTTTGGGCATGCCAAGCCACGGCCTTATGCTTTGCGGTAGTCCTTAAGTATCAAGGTATCGGCTGAAGCCACAGCTAGCCAAAAGTGTCAACGCCTTGGAGCATGTTATGAGGATGACTCTGGCTTCCCATGTTGACTAGAGACACGAGGGGTTGGCAATGCTCACTGCGCTCGGTTCCAAGCCTCCACAACAAAATCAAAAGCAAGGCGCTTCCGGGAAGCGTGGCTTTCTTTGGAGGATGCGGGCATTGATCCCGCTACCTCTCGCATGCTAAGCGAGCGCTCTACCACTTGAGCTAATCCCCCTTTGCTGGAGGCTCTTATTTGTGTTATGGCTGATCCCTGCTCTCTCATGTGCTATGGGCAATAAATGCAGGTTTCAAAAACTAGAGACAGGAGGGGTTGGCAATGCTCAATGCTCACTGCGCTCGGTTCCGAGCCTCCACAACAAAATCAAAAGCAAGGCGCTTGCGGGAAGCGTGGCTTTCTTTGGAGGATGCGGGCATTGATCCCGCTACCTCTCGAATGCAAATCGAGCGCTCTACCATTTGAGCTAATCCCCCATTGCTGGAGGCTCTTATTTGTGTTATGGCTGATCCCTGCTCTCTCATGTGCTATGCGCAATAAATGCAGGTTTCAAAAACAGTCACACCGACTGACCAATAAACCCCTAGTGCTTTGACGCATTCCACCAGACTTGAAATGTGGGCAGTGAGCTACCCGAGGGGCTCTAAACACAAAGAGGACGTAATTGCATTGGCCGGGAATCGAACCCGGGCCTCCCGCGTGGCAGGCGAGAATTCTACCACTGAACCACCAATGCTCCACACGCACGCAACTGCTGTCAACCTCGCTCAGCCGGGCCTAGGAGAGTCCAGCTTTCGTCCACCGTTACCATCTCTGTGAAGGCATTCGCATGTGGGTCAAGTTCACCCAAAGATGCTCCTCCTCTCGAAAGCCAATTAAATCCTGGTTTTATGGAAAACTTTCCAACAGCAGGAGCAGAGTGGCGCAGCGGAAGCGTGCTGGGCCCATAACCCAGAGGTCAATGGATCGAAACCATCCTCTGCTAAGTTGTATTTTCTTATGCCAATCGATATTTGCTTGCTTGAGCAAAGGGCTTTCTTTCACACACAAAGACGAGTTGAACCTGATTCTGGTGATAAAACGAGCTAAAAAACACTCAGCAAAAGGATGGCCCTTGCGCCAAGGGAGTCTTGTCTCTTGGCCATGGAAGCCTGGCTGTGCTTTCTTTAATGGACGGCTTTTGTCCAATACTGCCTGCGTAACTTTGGGCATGCCAAGCCACGGCCTTATGCTTTGCGGTAGTCCTTAAGTATCAAGGTATCGGCTGAAGCCACAGCTAGCCAAAAGTGTCAACGCCTTGGAGCATGTTATGAGGATGACTCTGGCTTCCCATGTTGACTAGAGACACGAGGGGTTGGCAATGCTCACTGCGCTCGGTTCCAAGCCTCCACAACAAAATCAAAAGCAAGGCGCTTCCGGGAAGCGTGGCTTTCTTTGGAGGATGCGGGCATTGATCCCGCTACCTCTCGCATGCTAAGCGAGCGCTCTACCACTTGAGCTAATCCCCCTTTGCTGGAGGCTCTTATTTGTGTTATGACTGATCCCTGCTCTCTCATGTGCTATGGGCAATAAATGCAGGTTTCAAAAACTAGAGACAGGAGGGGTTGGCAATGCTCAATGCTCACTGCGCTCGGTTCCGAGCCTCCACAACAAAATCAAAAGCAAGGCGCTTGCAGGAAGCGTGGCTTTCTTTGGAGGATGCGGGCATTGATCCCACTACCTCTCGAATGCAAATCGAGCGCTCTACCATTTGAGCTAATCCCCCATTGCTGGAGGCTCTTATTTGTGTTATGGCTGATCCCTGCTCTCTCATGTGCTATGCGCAATAAATGCAGGTTTCAAAAACAGTCACACCGACTGACCAATAAACCCCTAGTGCTTTGACGCATTCCACCAGACTTGAAATGTGGGCAGTGAGCTACCCGAGGGGCTCTAAACACAAAGAGGACGTAATTGCATTGGCCGGGAATCGAACCCGGGCCTCCCGCGTGGCAGGCGAGAATTCTACCACTGAACCACCAATGCTCCACACGCACGCAACTGCTGTCAACCTCGCTCAGCCGGGCCTAGGAGAGTCCAGCTTTCGTCCACCGTTACCATCTCTGTGAAGGCATTCGCATGTGGGTCAAGTTCACCCAAAGATGCTCCTCCTCTCGAAAGCCAATTAAATCCTGGTTTTATGGAAAACTTTCCAACAGCAGGAGCAGAGTGGCGCAGCGGAAGCGTGCTGGGCCCATAACCCAGAGGTCGATGGATCGAAACCATCCTCTGCTAAGTTGTATTTTCTTATGCCAATCGATATTTGCTTGCTTGAGCAAAGGGCTTTCTTTCACACACAAAGACGAGTTGAACCTGATTCTGGTGATAAAACGAGCTAAAAAACACTCAGCAAAAGGATGGCCCTTGCGCCAAGGGAGTCTTGTCTCTTGGCCATGGAAGCCTGGCTGTGCTTTCTTTAATGGACGGCTTTTGTCCAATACTGCCTGCGTAACTTTGGGCATGCC
The DNA here is from genome assembly GCF_965119305.1 of Pelophylax lessonae. Taxonomy (NCBI): domain Eukaryota; kingdom Metazoa; phylum Chordata; class Amphibia; order Anura; family Ranidae; genus Pelophylax; species Pelophylax lessonae. The sequence continues at coordinate 144,668 of NW_028120010.1, forward strand.
AAGCCACGGCCTTATGCTTTGCGGTAGTCCTTAAGTATCAAGGTATCGGCTGAAGCCACAGCTAGCCAAAAGTGTCAACGCCTTGGAGCATGTTATGAGGATGACTCTGGCTTCCCATGTTGACTAGAGACACGAGGGGTTGGCAATGCTCACTGCGCTCGGTTCCAAGCCTCCACAACAAAATCAAAAGCAAGGCGCTTCCGGGAAGCGTGGCTTTCTTTGGAGGATGCGGGCATTGATCCCGCTACCTCTCGCATGCTAAGCGAGCGCTCTACCACTTGAGCTAATCCCCCTTTGCTGGAGGCTCTTATTTGTGTTATGGCTGATCCCTGCTCTCTCATGTGCTATGGGCAATAAATGCAGGTTTCAAAAACTAGAGACAGGAGGGGTTGGCAATGCTCAATGCTCACTGCGCTCGGTTCCGAGCCTCCACAACAAAATCAAAAGCAAGGCGCTTGCAGGAAGCGTGGCTTTCTTTGGAGGATGCGGGCATTGATCCCGCTACCTCTCGAATGCAAATCGAGCGCTCTACCATTTGAGCTAATCCCCCATTGCTGGAGGCTCTTATTTGTGTTATGGCTGATCCCTGCTCTCTCATGTGCTATGCGCAATAAATGCAGGTTTCAAAAACAGTCACACCGACTGACCAATAAACCCCTAGTGCTTTGACGCATTCCACCAGACTTGAAATGTGGGCAGTGAGCTACCCGAGGGGCTCTAAACACAAAGAGGACGTAATTGCATTGGCCGGGAATCGAACCCGGGCCTCCCGCGTGGCAGGCGAGAATTCTACCACTGAACCACCAATGCTCCACACGCACGCAACTGCTGTCAACCTCGCTCAGCCGGGCCTAGGAGAGTCCAGCTTTCGTCCACCGTTACCATCTCTGTGAAGGCATTCGCATGTGGGTCAAGTTCACCCAAAGATGCTCCTCCTCTCGAAAGCCAATTAAATCCTGGTTTTATGGAAAACTTTCCAACAGCAGGAGCAGAGTGGCGCAGCGGAAGCGTGCTGGGCCCATAACCCAGAGGTCGATGGATCGAAACCATCCTCTGCTAAGTTGTATTTTCTTATGCCAATCGATATTTGCTTGCTTGAGCAAAGGGCTTTCTTTCACACACAAAGACGAGTTGAACCTGATTCTGGTGATAAAACGAGCTAAAAAACACTCAGCAAAAGGATGGCCCTTGCGCCAAGGGAGTCTTGTCTCTTGGCCATGGAAGCCTGGCTGTGCTTTCTTTAATGGACGGCTTTTGTCCAATACTGCCTGCGTAACTTTGGGCATGCCAAGCCACGGCCTTATGCTTTGCGGTAGTCCTTAAGTATCAAGGTATCGGCTGAAGCCACAGCTAGCCAAAAGTGTCAACGCCTTGGAGCATGTTATGAGGATGACTCTGGCTTCCCATGTTGACTAGAGACACGAGGGGTTGGCAATGCTCACTGCGCTCGGTTCCAAGCCTCCACAACAAAATCAAAAGCAAGGCGCTTCCGGGAAGCGTGGCTTTCTTTGGAGGATGCGGGCATTGATCCCGCTACCTCTCGCATGCTAAGCGAGCGCTCTACCACTTGAGCTAATCCCCCTTTGCTGGAGGCTCTTATTTGTGTTATGGCTGATCCCTGCTCTCTCATGTGCTATGGGCAATAAATGCAGGTTTCAAAAACTAGAGACAGGAGGGGTTGGCAATGCTCAATGCTCACTGCGCTCGGTTCCGAGCCTCCACAACAAAATCAAAAGCAAGGCGCTTGCAGGAAGCGTGGCTTTCTTTGGAGGATGCGGGCATTGATCCCGCTACCTCTCGAATGCAAATCGAGCGCTCTACCATTTGAGCTAATCCCCCATTGCTGGAGGCTCTTATTTGTGTTATGGCTGATCCCTGCTCTCTCATGTGCTATGCGCAATAAATGCAGGTTTCAAAAACAGTCACACCGACTGACCAATAAACCCCTAGTGCTTTGACGCATTCCACCAGACTTGAAATGTGGGCAGTGAGCTACCCGAGGGGCTCTAAACACAAAGAGGACGTAATTGCATTGGCCGGGAATCGAACCCGGGCCTCCCGCGTGGCAGGCGAGAATTCTACCACTGAACCACCAATGCTCCACACGCACGCAACTGCTGTCAACCTCGCTCAGCCGGGCCTAGGAGAGTCCAGCTTTCGTCCACCGTTACCATCTCTGTGAAGGCATTCGCATGTGGGTCAAGTTCACCCAAAGATGCTCCTCCTCTCGAAAGCCAATTAAATCCTGGTTTTATGGAAAACTTTCCAACAGCAGGAGCAGAGTGGCGCAGCGGAAGCGTGCTGGGCCCATAACCCAGAGGTCGATGGATCGAAACCATCCTCTGCTAAGTTGTATTTTCTTATGCCAATCGATATTTGCTTGCTTGAGCAAAGGGCTTTCTTTCACACACAAAGACGAGTTGAACCTGATTCTGGTGATAAAACGAGCTAAAAAACACTCAGCAAAAGGATGGCTCTTGCGCCAAGGGAGTCTTGTCTCTTGGCCATGGAAGCCTGGCTGTGCTTTCTTTAATGGACGGCTTTTGTCCAATACTGCCTGCGTAACTTTGGGCATGCCAAGCCACGGCCTTATGCTTTGCGGTAGTCCTTAAGTATCAAGGTATCGGCTGAAGCCACAGCTAGCCAAAAGTGTCAACGCCTTGGAGCATGTTATGAGGATGACTCTGGCTTCCCATGTTGACTAGAGACACGAGGGGTTGGCAATGCTCACTGCGCTCGGTTCCAAGCCTCCACAACAAAATCAAAAGCAAGGCGCTTCCGGGAAGCGTGGCTTTCTTTGGAGGATGCGGGCATTGATCCCGCTACCTCTCGCATGCTAAGCGAGCGCTCTACCACTTGAGCTAATCCCCCTTTGCTGGAGGCTCTTATTTGTGTTATGGCTGATCCCTGCTCTCTCATGTGCTATGGGCAATAAATGCAGGTTTCAAAAACTAGAGACAGGAGGGGTTGGCAATGCTCAATGCTCACTGCGCTCGGTTCCGAGCCTCCACAACAAAATCAAAAGCAAGGCGCTTGCAGGAAGCGTGGCTTTCTTTGGAGGATGCGGGCATTGATCCCGCTACCTCTCGAATGCAAATCGAGCGCTCTACCATTTGAGCTAATCCCCCATTGCTGGAGGCTCTTATTTGTGTTATGGCTGATCCCTGCTCTCTCATGTGCTATGCGCAATAAATGCAGGTTTCAAAAACAGTCACACCGACTGACCAATAAACCCCTAGTGCTTTGACGCATTCCACCAGACTTGAAATGTGGGCAGTGAGCTACCCGAGGGGCTCTAAACACAAAGAGGACGTAATTGCATTGGCCGGGAATCGAACCCGGGCCTCCCGCGTGGCAGGCGAGAATTCTACCACTGAACCACCAATGCTCCACACGCACGCAACTGCTGTCAACCTCGCTCAGCCGGGCCTAGGAGAGTCCAGCTTTCGTCCACCGTTACCATCTCTGTGAAGGCATTCGCATGTGGGTCAAGTTCACCCAAAGATGCTCCTCCTCTCGAAAGCCAATTAAATCCTGGTTTTATGGAAAACTTTCCAACAGCAGGAGCAGAGTGGCGCAGCGGAAGCGTGCTGGGCCCATAACCCAGAGGTCGATGGATCGAAACCATCCTCTGCTAAGTTGTATTTTCTTATGCCAATCGATATTTGCTTGCTTGAGCAAAGGGCTTTCTTTCACACACAAAGACGAGTTGAACCTGATTCTGGTGATAAAACGAGCTAAAAAACACTCAGCAAAAGGATGGCCCTTGCGCCAAGGGAGTCTTGTCTCTTGGCCATGGAAGCCTGGCTGTGCTTTCTTTAATGGACGGCTTTTGTCCAATACTGCCTGCGTAACTTTGGGCATGCCAAGCCACGGCCTTATGCTTTGCGGTAGTCCTTAAGTATCAAGGTATCGGCTGAAGCCACAGCTAGCCAAAAGTGTCAACGCCTTGGAGCATGTTATGAGGATGACTCTGGCTTCCCATGTTGACTAGAGACACGAGGGGTTGGCAATGCTCACTGCGCTCGGTTCCAAGCCTCCACAACAAAATCAAAAGCAAGGCGCTTCCGGGAAGCGTGGCTTTCTTTGGAGGATGCGGGCATTGATCCCGCTACCTCTCGCATGCTAAGCGAGCGCTCTACCACTTGAGCTAATCCCCCTTTGCTGGAGGCTCTTATTTGTGTTATGGCTGATCCCTGCTCTCTCATGTGCTATGGGCAATAAATGCAGGTTTCAAAAACTAGAGACAGGAGGGGTTGGCAATGCTCAATGCTCACTGCGCTCGGTTCCGAGCCTCCACAACAAAATCAAAAGCAAGGCGCTTGCGGGAAGCGTGGCTTTCTTTGGAGGATGCGGGCATTGATCCCGCTACCTCTCGAATGCAAATCGAGCGCTCTACCATTTGAGCTAATCCCCCATTGCTGGAGGCTCTTATTTGTGTTATGGCTGATCCCTGCTCTCTCATGTGCTATGCGCAATAAATGCAGGTTTCAAAAACAGTCACACCGACTGACCAATAAACCCCTAGTGCTTTGACGCATTCCACCAGACTTGAAATGAGGGCAGTGAGCTACCCGAGGGGCTCTAAACACAAAGAGGACGTAATTGCATTGGCCGGGAATCGAACCCGGGCCTCCCGCGTGGCAGGCGAGAATTCTACCACTGAACCACCAATGCTCCACACGCACGCAACTGCTGTCAACCTCGCTCAGCCGGGCCTAGGAGAGTCCAGCTTTCGTCCACCGTTACCATCTCTGTGAAGGCATTCGCATGTGGGTCAAGTTCACCCAAAGATGCTCCTCCTCTCGAAAGCCAATTAAATCCTGGTTTTATGGAAAACTTTCCAACAGCAGGAGCAGAGTGGCGCAGCGGAAGCGTGCTGGGCCCATAACCCAGAGGTCGATGGATCGAAACCATCCTCTGCTAAGTTGTATTTTCTTATGCCAATCGATATTTGCTTGCTTGAGCAAAGGGCTTTCTTTCACACACAAAGACGAGTTGAACCTGATTCTGGTGATAAAACGAGCTAAAAAACACTCAGCAAAAGGATGGCCCTTGCGCCAAGGGAGTCTTGTCTCTTGGCCATGGAAGCCTGGCTGTGCTTTCTTTAATGGACGGCTTTTGTCCAATACTGCCTGCGTAACTTTGGGCATGCCAAGCCACGGCCTTATGCTTTGCGGTAGTCCTTAAGTATCAAGGTATCGGCTGAAGCCACAGCTAGCCAAAAGTGTCAACGCCTTGGAGCATGTTATGAGGATGACTCTGGCTTCCCATGTTGACTAGAGACACGAGGGGTTGGCAATGCTCACTGCGCTCGGTTCCAAGCCTCCACAACAAAATCAAAAGCAAGGCGCTTCCGGGAAGCGTGGCTTTCTTTGGAGGATGCGGGCATTGATCCCGCTACCTCTCGCATGCTAAGCGAGCGCTCTACCACTTGAGCTAATCCCCCTTTGCTGGAGGCTCTTATTTGTGTTATGACTGATCCCTGCTCTCTCATGTGCTATGGGCAATAAATGCAGGTTTCAAAAACTAGAGACAGGAGGGGTTGGCAATGCTCAATGCTCACTGCGCTCGGTTCCGAGCCTCCACAACAAAATCAAAAGCAAGGCGCTTGCAGGAAGCGTGGCTTTCTTTGGAGGATGCGGGCATTGATCCCACTACCTCTCGAATGCAAATCGAGCGCTCTACCATTTGAGCTAATCCCCCATTGCTGGAGGCTCTTATTTGTGTTATGGCTGATCCCTGCTCTCTCATGTGCTATGCGCAATAAATGCAGGTTTCAAAAACAGTCACACCGACTGACCAATAAACCCCTAGTGCTTTGACGCATTCCACCAGACTTGAAATGTGGGCAGTGAGCTACCCGAGGGGCTCTAAACACAAAGAGGACGTAATTGCATTGGCCGGGAATCGAACCCGGGCCTCCCGCGTGGCAGGCGAGAATTCTACCACTGAACCACCAATGCTCCACACGCACGCAACTGCTGTCAACCTCGCTCAGCCGGGCCTAGGAGAGTCCAGCTTTCGTCCACCGTTACCATCTCTGTGAAGGCATTCGCATGTGGGTCAAGTTCACCCAAAGATGCTCCTCCTCTCGAAAGCCAATTAAATCCTGGTTTTATGGAAAACTTTCCAACAGCAGGAGCAGAGTGGCGCAGCGGAAGCGTGCTGGGCCCATAACCCAGAGGTCGATGGATCGAAACCATCCTCTGCTAAGTTGTATTTTCTTATGCCAATCGATATTTGCTTGCTTGAGCAAAGGGCTTTCTTTCACACACAAAGACGAGTTGAACCTGATTCTGGTGATAAAACGAGCTAAAAAACACTCAGCAAAAGGATGGCCCTTGCGCCAAGGGAGTCTTGTCTCTTGGCCATGGAAGCCTGGCTGTGCTTTCTTTAATGGACGGCTTTTGTCCAATACTGCCTGCGTAACTTTGGGCATGCCAAGCCACGGCCTTATGCTTTGCGGTAGTCCTTAAGTATCAAGGTATCGGCTGAAGCCACAGCTAGCCAAAAGTGTCAACGCCTTGGAGCATGTTATGAGGATGACTCTGGCTTCCCATGTTGACTAGAGACACGAGGGGTTGGCAATGCTCACTGCGCTCGGTTCCGAGCCTCCACAACAAAATCAAAAGCAAGGCGCTTGCAGGAAGCGTGGCTTTCTTTGGAGGATGCGGGCATTGATCCCACTACCTCTCGAATGCAAATCGAGCGCTCTACCATTTGAGCTAATCCCCCATTGCTGGAGGCTCTTATTTGTGTTATGGCTGATCCCTGCTCTCTCATGTGCTATGCGCAATAAATGCAGGTTTCAAAAACAGTCACACCGACTGACCAATAAACCCCTAGTGCTTTGACGCATTCCACCAGACTTGAAATGTGGGCAGTGAGCTACCCGAGGGGCTCTAAACACAAAGAGGACGTAATTGCATTGGCCGGGAATCGAACCCGGGCCTCCCGCGTGGCAGGCGAGAATTCTACCACTGAACCACCAATGCTCCACACGCACGCAACTGCTGTCAACCTCGCTCAGCCGGGCCTAGGAGAGTCCAGCTTTCGTCCACCGTTACCATCTCTGTGAAGGCATTCGCATGTGGGTCAAGTTCACCCAAAGATGCTCCTCCTCTCGAAAGCCAATTAAATCCTGGTTTTATGGAAAACTTTCCAACAGCAGGAGCAGAGTGGCGCAGCGGAAGCGTGCTGGGCCCATAACCCAGAGGTCGATGGATCGAAACCATCCTCTGCTAAGTTGTATTTTCTTATGCCAATCGATATTTGCTTGCTTGAGCAAAGGGCTTTCTTTCACACACAAAGACGAGTTGAACCTGATTCTGGTGATAAAACGAGCTAAAAAACACTCAGCAAAAGGATGGCCCTTGCGCCAAGGGAGTCTTGTCTCTTGGCCATGGAAGCCTGGCTGTGCTTTCTTTAATGGACGGCTTTTGTCCAATACTGCCTGCGTAACTTTGGGCATGCCAAGCCACGGCCTTATGCTTTGCGGTAGTCCTTAAGTATCAAGGTATCGGCTGAAGCCACAGCTAGCCAAAAGTGTCAACGCCTTGGAGCATGTTATGAGGATGACTCTGGCTTCCCATGTTGACTAGAGACACGAGGGGTTGGCAATGCTCACTGCGCTCGGTTCCAAGCCTCCACAACAAAATCAAAAGCAAGGCGCTTCCGGGAAGCGTGGCTTTCTTTGGAGGATGCGGGCATTGATCCCGCTACCTCTCGCATGCTAAGCGAGCGCTCTACCACTTGAGCTAATCCCCCTTTGCTGGAGGCTCTTATTTGTGTTATGGCTGATCCCTGCTCTCTCATGTGCTATGGGAAATAAATGCAGGTTTCAAAAACTAGAGACAGGAGGGGTTGGCAATGCTCAATGCTCACTGCGCTCGGTTCCGAGCCTCCACAACAAAATCAAAAGCAAGGCGCTTGCAGGAAGCGTGGCTTTCTTTGGAGGATGCGGGCATTGATCCCGCTACCTCTCGAATGCAAATCGAGCGCTCTACCATTTGAGCTAATCCCCCATTGCTGGAGGCTCTTATTTGTGTTATGGCTGATCCCTGCTCTCTCATGTGCTATGCGCAATAAATGCAGGTTTCAAAAACAGTCACACCGACTGACCAATAAACCCCTAGTGCTTTGACGCATTCCACCAGACTTGAAATGTGGGCAGTGAGCTACCCGAGGGGCTCTAAACACAAAGAGGACGTAATTGCATTGGCCGGGAATCGAACCCGGGCCTCCCGCGTGGCAGGCGAGAATTCTACCACTGAACCACCAATGCTCCACACGCACGCAACTGCTGTCAACCTCGCTCAGCCGGGCCTAGGAGAGTCCAGCTTTCGTCCACCGTTACCATCTCTGTGAAGGCATTCGCATGTGGGTCAAGTTCACCCAAAGATGCTCCTCCTCTCGAAAGCCAATTAAATCCTGGTTTTATGGAAAACTTTCCAACAGCAGGAGCAGAGTGGCGCAGCGGAAGCGTGCTGGGCCCATAACCCAGAGGTCGATGGATCGAAACCATCCTCTGCTAAGTTGTATTTTCTTATGCCAATCGATATTTGCTTGCTTGAGCAAAGGGCTTTCTTTCACACACAAAGACGAGTTGAACCTGATTCTGGTGATAAAACGAGCTAAAAAACACTCAGCAAAAGGATGGCCCTTGCGCCAAGGGAGTCTTGTCTCTTGGCCATGGAAGCCTGGCTGTGCTTTCTTTAATGGACGGCTTTTGTCCAATACTGCCTGCGTAACTTTGGGCATGCCAAGCCACGGCCTTATGCTTTGCGGTAGTCCTTAAGTATCAAGGTATCGGCTGAAGCCACAGCTAGCCAAAAGTGTCAACGCCTTGGAGCATGTTATGAGGATGACTCTGGCTTCCCATGTTGACTAGAGACACGAGGGGTTGGCAATGCTCACTGCGCTCGGTTCCAAGCCTCCACAACAAAATCAAAAGCAAGGCGCTTCCGGGAAGCGTGGCTTTCTTTGGAGGATGCGGGCATTGATCTCGCTACCTCTCGCATGCTAAGCGAGCGCTCTACCACTTGAGCTAATCCCCCTTTGCTGGAGGCTCTTATTTGTGTTATGGCTGATCCCTGCTCTCTCATGTGCTATGGGCAATAAATGCAGGTTTCAAAAACTAGAGACAGGAGGGGTTGGCAATGCTCAATGCTCACTGCGCTCGGTTCCGAGCCTCCACAACAAAATCAAAAGCAAGGCGCTTGCAGGAAGCGTGGCTTTCTTTGGAGGATGCGGGCATTGATCCCACTACCTCTCGAATGCAAATCGAGCGCTCTACCATTTGAGCTAATCCCCCATTGCTGGAGGCTTTTATTTGTGTTATGGCTGATCCCTGCTCTCTCATGTGCTATGCGCAATAAATGCAGGTTTCAAAAACAGTCACACCGACTGACCAATAAACCCCTAGTGCTTTGACGCATTCCACCAGACTTGAAATGTGGGCAGTGAGCTACCCGAGGGGCTCTAAACACAAAGAGGACGTAATTGCATTGGCCGGGAATCGAACCCGGGCCTCCCGCGTGGCAGGCGAGAATTCTACCACTGAACCACCAATGCTCCACACGCACGCAACTGCTGTCAACCTCGCTCAGCCGGGCCTAGGAGAGTCCAGCTTTCGTCCACCGTTACCATCTCTGTGAAGGCATTCGCATGTGGGTCAAGTTCACCCAAAGATGCTCCTCCTCTCGAAAGCCAATTAAATCCTGGTTTTATGGAAAACTTTCCAACAGCAGGAGCAGAGTGGCGCAGCGGAAGCGTGCTGGGCCCATAACCCAGAGGTCGATGGATCGAAACCATCCTCTGCTAAGTTGTATTTTCTTATGCCAATCGATATTTGCTTGCTTGAGCAAAGGGCTTTCTTTCACACACAAAGACGAGTTGAACCTGATTCTGGTGATAAAACGAGCTAAAAAACACTCAGCAAAAGGATGGCCCTTGCGCCAAGGGAGTCTTGTCTCTTGGCCATGGAAGCCTGGCTGTGCTTTCTTTAATGGACGGCTTTTGTCCAATACTGCCTGCGTAACTTTGGGCATGCCAAGCCACGGCCTTATGCTTTGCGGTAGTCCTTAAGTATCAAGGTATCGGCTGAAGCCACAGCTAGCCAAAAGTGTCAACGCCTTGGAGCATGTTATGAGGATGACTCTGGCTTCCCATGTTGACTAGAGACACGAGGGGTTGGCAATGCTCACTGCGCTCGGTTCCAAGCCTCCACAACAAAATCAAAAGCAAGGCGCTTCCGGGAAGCGTGGCTTTCTTTGGAGGATGCGGGCATTGATCCCGCTACCTCTCGCATGCTAATCGAGCGCTCTACCACTTGAGCTAATCCCCCTTTGCTGGAGGCTCTTATTTGTGTTATGGCTGATCCCTGCTCTCTCATGTGCTATGGGCAATAAATGCAGGTTTCAAAAACTAGAGACAGGAGGGGTTGGCAATGCTCAATGCTCACTGCGCTCGGTTCCGAGCCTCCACAACAAAATCAAAAGCAAGGCGCTTGCAGGAAGCGTGGCTTTCTTTGGAGGATGCGGGCATTGATCCCGCTACCTCTCGAATGCAAATCGAGCGCTCTACCATTTGAGCTAATCCCCCATTGCTGGAGGCTCTTATTTGTGTTATGGCTGATCCCTGCTCTCTCATGTGCTATGCGCAATAAATGCAGGTTTCAAAAACAGTCACACCGACTGACCAATAAACCCCTAGTGCTTTGACGCATTCCACCAGACTTGAAATGTGGGCAGTGAGCTACCCGAGGGGCTCTAAACACAAAGAGGACGTAATTGCATTGGCCGGGAATCGAACCCGGGCCTCCCGCGTGGCAGGCGAGAATTCTACCACTGAACCACCAATGCTCCACACGCACGCAACTGCTGTCAACCTCGCTCAGCCGGGCCTAGGAGAGTCCAGCTTTCGTCCACCGTTACCATCTCTGTGAAGGCATTCGCATGTGGGTCAAGTTCACCCAAAGATGCTCCTCCTCTCGAAAGCCAATTAAATCCTGGTTTTATGGAAAACTTTCCAACAGCAGGAGCAGAGTGGCGCAGCGGAAGCGTGCTGGGCCCATAACCCAGAGGTCGATGGATCGAAACCATCCTCTGCTAAGTTGTATTTTCTTATGCCAATCGATATTTGCTTGCTTGAGCAAAGGGCTTTCTTTCACACACAAAGACGAGTTGAACCTGATTCTGGTGATAAAACGAGCTAAAAAACACTCAGCAAAAGGATGGCCCTTGCGCCAAGGGAGTCTTGTCTCTTGGCCATGGAAGCCTGGCTGTGCTTTCTTTAATGGACGGCTTTTGTCCAATACTGCCTGCGTAACTTTGGGCATGCCAAGCCACGGCCTTATGCTTTGCGGTAGTCCTTAAGTATCAAGGTATCGGCTGAAGCCACAGCTAGCCAAAAGTGTCAACGCCTTGGAGCATGTTATGAGGATGACTCTGGCTTCCCATGTTGACTAGAGACACGAGGGGTTGGCAATGCTCACTGCGCTCGGTTCCAAGCCTCCACAACAAAATCAAAAGCAAGGCGCTTCCGGGAAGCGTGGCTTTCTTTGGAGGATGCGGGCATTGATCCCGCTACCTCTCGCATGCTAAGCGAGCGCTCTACCACTTGAGCTAATCCCCCTTTGCTGGAGGCTCTTATTTGTGTTATGGCTGATCCCTGCTCTCTCATGTGCTATGGGCAATAAATGCAGGTTTCAAAAACTAGAGACAGGAGGGGTTGGCAATGCTCAATGCTCACTGCGCTCGGTTCCGAGCCTCCACAACAAAATCAAAAGCAAGGCGCTTGCGGGAAGCGTGGCTTTCTTTGGAGGATGCGGGCATTGATCCCGCTACCTCTCGAATGCAAATCGAGCGCTCTACCATTTGAGCTAATCCCCCATTGCTGGAGGCTCTTATTTGTGTTATGGCTGATCCCTGCTCTCTCATGTGCTATGCGCAATAAATGCAGGTTTCAAAAACAGTCACACCGACTGACCAATAAACCCCTAGTGCTTTGACGCATTCCACCAGACTTGAAATGAGGGCAGTGAGCTACCCGAGGGGCTCTAAACACAAAGAGGACGTAATTGCATTGGCCGGGAATCGAACCCGGGCCTCCCGCGTGGCAGGCGAGAATTCTACCACTGAACCACCAATGCTCCACACGCACGCAACTGCTGTCAACCTCGCTCAGCCGGGCCTAGGAGAGTCCAGCTTTCGTCCACCGTTACCATCTCTGTGAAGGCATTCGCATGTGGGTCAAGTTCACCCAAAGATGCTCCTCCTCTCGAAAGCCAATTAAATCCTGGTTTTATGGAAAACTTTCCAACAGCAGGAGCAGAGTGGCGCAGCGGAAGCGTGCTGGGCCCATAACCCAGAGGTCGATGGATCGAAACCATCCTCTGCTAAGTTGTATTTTCTTATGCCAATCGATATTTGCTTGCTTGAGCAAAGGGCTTTCTTTCACACACAAAGACGAGTTGAACCTGATTCTGGTGATAAAACGAGCTAAAAAACACTCAGCAAAAGGATGGCTCTTGCGCCAAGGGAGTCTTGTCTCTTGGCCATGGAAGCCTGGCTGTGCTTTCTTTAATGGACGGCTTTTGTCCAATACTGCCTGCGTAACTTTGGGCATGCCAAGCCACGGCCTTATGCTTTGCGGTAGTCCTTAAGTATCAAGGTATCGGCTGAAGCCACAGCTAGCCAAAAGTGTCAACGCCTTGGAGCATGTTATGAGGATGACTCTGGCTTCCCATGTTGACTAGAGACACGAGGGGTTGGCAATGCTCACTGCGCTCGGTTCCAAGCCTCCACAACAAAATCAAAAGCAAGGCGCTTCCGGGAAGCGTGGCTTTCTTTGGAGGATGCGGGCATTGATCCCGCTACCTCTCGCATGCTAAGCGAGCGCTCTACCACTTGAGCTAATCCCCCTTTGCTGGAGGCTCTTATTTGTGTTATGGCTGATCCCTGCTCTCTCATGTGCTATGGGCAATAAATGCAGGTTTCAAAAACTAGAGACAGGAGGGGTTGGCAATGCTCAATGCTCACTGCGCTCGGTTCCGAGCCTCCACAACAAAATCAAAAGCAAGGCGCTTGCAGGAAGCGTGGCTTTCTTTGGAGGATGCGGGCATTGATCCCGCTACCTCTCGAATGCAAATCGAGCGCTCTACCATTTGAGCTAATCCCCCATTGCTGGAGGCTCTTATTTGTGTTATGGCTGATCCCTGCTCTCTCATGTGCTATGCGCAATAAATGCAGGTTTCAAAAACAGTCACACCGACTGACCAATAAACCCCTAGTGCTTTGACGCATTCCACCAGACTTGAAATGTGGGCAGTGAGCTACCCGAGGGGCTCTAAACACAAAGAGGACGTAATTGCATTGGCCGGGAATCGAACCCTGGCCTCCCGCGTGGCAGGCGAGAATTCTACCACTGAACCACCAATGCTCCACACGCACGCAACTGCTGTCAACCTCGCTCAGCCGGGCCTAGGAGAGTCCAGCTTTCGTCCACCGTTACCATCTCTGTGAAGGCATTCGCATGTGGGTCAAGTTCACCCAAAGATGCTCCTCCTCTCGAAAGCCAATTAAATCCTGGTTTTATGGAAAACTTTCCAACAGCAGGAGCAGAGTGGCGCAGCGGAAGCGTGCTGGGCCCATAACCCAGAGGTCGATGGATCGAAACCATCCTCTGCTAAGTTGTATTTTCTTATGCCAATCGATATTTGCTTGCTTGAGCAAAGGGCTTTCTTTCACACACAAAGACGAGTTGAACCTGATTCTGGTGATAAAACGAGCTAAAAAACACTCAGCAAAAGGATGGCCCTTGCGCCAAGGGAGTCTTGTCTCTTGGCCATGGAAGCCTGGCTGTGCTTTCTTTAATGGACGGCTTTTGTCCAATACTGCCTGCGTAACTTTGGGCATGCCAAGCCACGGCCTTATGCTTTGCGGTAGTCCTTAAGTATCAAGGTATCGGCTGAAGCCACAGCTAGCCAAAAGTGTCAACGCCTTGGAGCATGTTATGAGGATGACTCTGGCTTCCCATGTTGACTAGAGACACGAGGGGTTGGCAATGCTCACTGCGCTCGGTTCCAAGCCTCCACAACAAAATCAAAAGCAAGGCGCTTCCGGGAAGCGTGGCTTTCTTTGGAGGATGCGGGCATTGATCCCGCTACCTCTCGCATGCTAAGCGAGCGCTCTACCACTTGAGCTAATCCCCCTTTGCTGGAGGCTCTTATTTGTGTTATGGCTGATCCCTGCTCTCTCATGTGCTATGGGCAATAAATGCAGGTTTCAAAAACTAGAGACAGGAGGGGTTGGCAATGCTCAATGCTCACTGCGCTCGGTTCCGAGCCTCCACAACAAAATCAAAAGCAAGGCGCTTGCGGGAAGCGTGGCTTTCTTTGGAGGATGCGGGCATTGATCCCGCTACCTCTCGAATGCAAATCGAGCGCTCTACCATTTGAGCTAATCCCCCATTGCTGGAGGCTCTTATTTGTGTTATGGCTGATCCCTGCTCTCTCATGTGCTATGCGCAATAAATGCAGGTTTCAAAAACAGTCACACCGACTGACCAATAAACCCCTAGTGCTTTGACGCATTCCACCAGACTTGAAATGTGGGCAGTGAGCTACCCGAGGGGCTCTAAACACAAAGAGGACGTAATTGCATTGGCCGGGAATCGAACCCGGGCCTCCCGCGTGGCAGGCGAGAATTCTACCACTGAACCACCAATGCTCCACACGCACGCAACTGCTGTCAACCTCGCTCAGCCGGGCCTAGGAGAGTCCAGCTTTCGTCCACCGTTACCATCTCTGTGAAGGCATTCGCATGTGGGTCAAGTTCACCCAAAGATGCTCCTCCTCTCGAAAGCCAATTAAATCCTGGTTTTATGGAAAACTTTCCAACAGCAGGAGCAGAGTGGCGCAGCGGAAGCGTGCTGGGCCCATAACCCAGAGGTCGATGGATCGAAACCATCCTCTGCTAAGTTGTATTTTCTTATGCCAATCGATATTTGCTTGCTTGAGCAAAGGGCTTTCTTTCACACACAAAGACGAGTTGAACCTGATTCTGGTGATAAAACGAGCTAAAAAACACTCAGCAAAAGGATGGCCCTTGCGCCAAGGGAGTCTTGTCTCTTGGCCATGGAAGCCTGGCTGTGCTTTCTTTAATGGACGGCTTTTGTCCAATACTGCCTGCGTAACTTTGGGCATGCCAAGCCACGGCCTTATGCTTTGCGGTAGTCCTTAAGTATCAAGGTATCGGCTGAAGCCACAGCTAGCCAAAAGTGTCAACGCCTTGGAGCATGTTATGAGGATGACTCTGGCTTCCCATGTTGACTAGAGACACGAGGGGTTGGCAATGCTCACTGCGCTCGGTTCCAAGCCTCCACAACAAAATCAAAAGCAAGGCGCTTCCGGGAAGCGTGGCTTTCTTTGGAGGATGCGGGCATTGATCCCGCTACCTCTCGCATGCTAAGCGAGCGCTCTACCACTTGAGCTAATCCCCTTTGCTGGAGGCTCTTATTTGTGTTATGGCTGATCCCTGCTCTCTCATGTGCTATGGGCAATAAATGCAGGTTTCAAAAACTAGAGACAGGAGGGGTTGGCAATGCTCAATGCTCACTGCGCTCGGTTCCGAGCCTCCACAACAAAATCAAAAGCAAGGCGCTTGCGGGAAGCGTGGCTTTCTTTGGAGGATGCGGGCATTGATCCCGCTACCTCTCGAATGCAAATCGAGCGCTCTACCATTTGAGCTAATCCCCCATTGCTGGAGGCTCTTATTTGTGTTATGGCTGATCCCTGCTCTCTCATGTGCTATGCGCAATAAATGCAGGTTTCAAAAACAGTCACACCGACTGACCAATAAACCCCTAGTGCTTTGACGCATTCCACCAGACTTGAAATGAGGGCAGTGAGCTACCCGAGGGGCTCTAAACACAAAGAGGACGTAATTGCATTGGCCGGGAATCGAACCCGGGCCTCCCGCGTGGCAGGCGAGAATTCTACCACTGAACCACCAATGCTCCACACGCACGCAACTGCTGTCAACCTCGCTCAGCCGGGCCTAGGAGAGTCCAGCTTTCGTCCACCGTTACCATCTCTGTGAAGGCATTCGCATGTGGGTCAAGTTCACCCAAAGATGCTCCTCCTCTCGAAAGCCAATTAAATCCTGGTTTTATGGAAAACTTTCCAACAGCAGGAGCAGAGTGGCGCAGCGGAAGCGTGCTGGGCCCATAACCCAGAGGTCGATGGATCGAAACCATCCTCTGCTAAGTTGTATTTTCTTATGCCAATCGATATTTGCTTGCTTGAGCAAAGGGCTTTCTTTCACACACAAAGACGAGTTGAACCTGATTCTGGTGATAAAACGAGCTAAAAAACACTCAGCAAAAGGATGGCCCTTGCGCCAAGGGAGTCTTGTCTCTTGGCCATGGAAGCCTGGCTGTGCTTTCTTTAATGGACGGCTTTTGTCCAATACTGCCTGCGTAACTTTGGGCATGCCAAGCCACGGCCTTATGCTTTGCGGTAGTCCTTAAGTATCAAGGTATCGGCTGAAGCCACAGCTAGCCAAAAGTGTCAACGCCTTGGAGCATGTTATGAGGATGACTCTGGCTTCCCATGTTGACTAGAGACACGAGGGGTTGGCAATGCTCACTGCGCTCGGTTCCAAGCCTCCACAACAAAATCAAAAGCAAGGCGCTTCCGGGAAGCGTGGCTTTCTTTGGAGGATGCGGGCATTGATCCCGCTACCTCTCGCATGCTAAGCGAGCGCTCTACCACTTGAGCTAATCCCCCTTTGCTGGAGGCTCTTATTTGTGTTATGACTGATCCCTGCTCTCTCATGTGCTATGGGCAATAAATGCAGGTTTCAAAAACTAGAGACAGGAGGGGTTGGCAATGCTCAATGCTCACTGCGCTCGGTTCCGAGCCTCCACAACAAAATCAAAAGCAAGGCGCTTGCAGGAAGCGTGGCTTTCTTTGGAGGATGCGGGCATTGATCCCGCTACCTCTCGAATGCAAATCGAGCGCTCTACCATTTGAGCTAATCCCCCATTGCTGGAGGCTCTTATTTGTGTTATGGCTGATCCCTGCTCTCTCATGTGCTATGCGCAATAAATGCAGGTTTCAAAAACAGTCACACCGACTGACCAATAAACCCCTAGTGCTTTGACGCATTCCACCAGACTTGAAATGTGGGCAGTGAGCTACCCGAGGGGCTCTAAACACAAAGAGGACGTAATTGCATTGGCCGGGAATCGAACCCGGGCCTCCCGCGTGGCAGGCGAGAATTCTACCACTGAACCACCAATGCTCCACACGCACGCAACTGCTGTTAACCTCGCTCAGCCGGGCCTAGGAGAGTCCAGCTTTCGTCCACCGTTACCATCTCTGTGAAGGCATTCGCATGTGGGTCAAGTTCACCCAAAGATGCTCCTCCTCTCGAAAGCCAATTAAATCCTGGTTTTATGGAAAACTTTCCAACAGCAGGAGCAGAGTGGCGCAGCGGAAGCGTGCTGGGCCCATAACCCAGAGGTCGATGGATCGAAACCATCCTCTGCTAAGTTGTATTTTCTTATGCCAATCGATATTTGCTTGCTTGAGCAAAGGGCTTTCTTTCACACACAAAGACGAGTTGAACCTGATTCTGGTGATAAAACGAGCTAAAAAACACTCAGCAAAAGGATGGCCCTTGCGCCAAGGGAGTCTTGTCTCTTGGCCATGGAAGCCTGGCTGTGCTTTCTTTAATGGACGGCTTTTGTCCAATACTGCCTGCGTAACTTTGGGCATGCCAAGCCACGGCCTTATGCTTTGCGGTAGTCCTTAAGTATCAAGGTATCGGCTGAAGCCACAGCTAGCCAAAAGTGTCAACGCCTTGGAGCATGTTATGAGGATGACTCTGGCTTCCCATGTTGACTAGAGACACGAGGGGTTGGCAATGCTCACTGCGCTCGGTTCCAAGCCTCCACAACAAAATCAAAAGCAAGGCGCTTCCGGGAAGCGTGGCTTTCTTTGGAGGATGCGGGCATTGATCCCGCTACCTCTCGCATGCTAAGCGAGCGCTCTACCACTTGAGCTAATCCCCCTTTGCTGGAGGCTCTTATTTGTGTTATGGCTGATCCCTGCTCTCTCATGTGCTATGGGCAATAAATGCAGGTTTCAAAAACTAGAGACAGGAGGGGTTGGCAATGCTCAATGCTCACTGCGCTCGGTTCCGAGCCTCCACAACAAAATCAAAAGCAAGGCGCTTGCAGGAAGCGTGGCTTTCTTTGGAGGATGCGGGCATTGATCCCGCTACCTCTCGAATGCAAATCGAGCGCTCTACCATTTGAGCTAATCCCCCATTGCTGGAGGCTCTTATTTGTGTTATGGCTGATCCCTGCTCTCTCATGTGCTATGCGCAATAAATGCAGGTTTCAAAAACAGTCACACCGACTGACCAATAAACCCCTAGTGCTTTGACGCATTCCACCAGACTTGAAATGTGGGCAGTGAGCTACCCGAGGGGCTCTAAACACAAAGAGGACGTAATTGCATTGGCCGGGAATCGAACCCGGGCCTCCCGCGTGGCAGGCGAGAATTCTACCACTGAACCACCAATGCTCCACACGCACGCAACTGCTGTCAACCTCGCTCAGCCGGGCCTAGGAGAGTCCAGCTTTCGTCCACCGTTACCATCTCTGTGAAGGCATTCGCATGTGGGTCAAGTTCACCCAAAGATGCTCCTCCTCTCGAAAGCCAATTAAATCCTGGTTTTATGGAAAACTTTCCAACAGCAGGAGCAGAGTGGCGCAGCGGAAGCGTGCTGGGCTCATAACCCAGAGGTCGATGGATCGAAACCATCCTCTGCTAAGTTGTATTTTCTTATGCCAATCGATATTTGCTTGCTTGAGCAAAGGGCTTTCTTTCACACACAAAGACGAGTTGAACCTGATTCTGGTGATAAAACGAGCTAAAAAACACTCAGCAAAAGGATGGCTCTTGCGCCAAGGGAGTCTTGTCTCTTGGCCATGGAAGCCTGGCTGTGCTTTCTTTAATGGACGGCTTTTGTCCAATACTGCCTGCGTAACTTTGGGCATGCCAAGCCACGGCCTTATGCTTTGCGGTAGTCCTTAAGTATCAAGGTATCGGCTGAAGCCACAGCTAGCCAAAAGTGTCAACGCCTTGGAGCATGTTATGAGGATGACTCTGGCTTCCCATGTTGACTAGAGACACGAGGGGTTGGCAATGCTCACTGCGCTCGGTTCCAAGCCTCCACAACAAAATCAAAAGCAAGGCGCTTCCGGGAAGCGTGGCTTTCTTTGGAGGATGCGGGCATTGATCCCGCTACCTCTCGCATGCTAAGCGAGCGCTCTACCACTTGAGCTAATCCCCCTTTGCTGGAGGCTCTTATTTGTGTTATGGCTGATCCCTGCTCTCTCATGTGCTATGGGCAATAAATGCAGGTTTCAAAAACTAGAGACAGGAGGGGTTGGCAATGCTCAATGCTCACTGCGCTCGGTTCCGAGCCTCCACAACAAAATCAAAAGCAAGGCGCTTGCAGGAAGCGTGGCTTTCTTTGGAGGATGCGGGCATTGATCCCGCTACCTCTCGAATGCAAATCGAGCGCTCTACCATTTGAGCTAATCCCCCATTGCTGGAGGCTCTTATTTGTGTTATGGCTGATCCCTGCTCTCTCATGTGCTATGCGCAATAAATGCAGGTTTCAAAAACAGTCACACCGACTGACCAATAAACCCCTAGTGCTTTGACGCATTCCACCAGACTTGAAATGTGGGCAGTGAGCTACCCGAGGGGCTCTAAACACAAAGAGGACGTAATTGCATTGGCCGGGAATCGAACCCGGGCCTCCCGCGTGGCAGGCGAGAATTCTACCACTGAACCACCAATGCTCCACACGCACGCAACTGCTGTCAACCTCGCTCAGCCGGGCCTAGGAGAGTCTAGCTTTCGTCCACCGTTACCATCTCTGTGAAGGCATTCGCATGTGGGTCAAGTTCACCCAAAGATGCTCCTCCTCTCGAAAGCCAATTAAATCCTGGTTTTATGGAAAACTTTCCAACAGCAGGAGCATAGTGGCGCAGCGGAAGCGTGCTGGGCCCATAACCCAGAGGTCGATGGATCGAAACCATCCTCTGCTAAGTTGTATTTTCTTATGCCAATCGATATTTGCTTGCTTGAGCAAAGGGCTTTCTTTCACACACAAAGACGAGTTGAACCTGATTCTGGTGATAAAACGAGCTAAAAAACACTCAGCAAAAGGATGGCCCTTGCGCCAAGGGAGTCTTGTCTCTTGGCCATGGAAGCCTGGCTGTGCTTTCTTTAATGGACGGCTTTTGTCCAATACTGCCTGCGTAACTTTGGGCATGCCAAGCCACGGCCTTATGCTTTGCGGTAGTCCTTAAGTATCAAGGTATCGGCTGAAGCCACAGCTAGCCAAAAGTGTCAACGCCTTGGAGCATGTTATGAGGATGACTCTGGCTTCCCATGTTGACTAGAGACACGAGGGGTTGGCAATGCTCACTGCGCTCGGTTCCAAGCCTCCACAACAAAATCAAAAGCAAGGCGCTTCCGGGAAGCGTGGCTTTCTTTGGAGGATGCGGGCATTGATCCCGCTACCTCTCGCATGCTAAGCGAGCGCTCTACCACTTGAGCTAATCCCCCTTTGCTGGAGGCTCTTATTTGTGTTATGGCTGATCCCTGCTCTCTCATGTGCTATGGGCAATAAATGCAGGTTTCAAAAACTAGAGACAGGAGGGGTTGGCAATGCTCAATGCTCACTGCGCTCGGTTCCGAGCCTCCACAACAAAATCAAAAGCAAGGCGCTTGCGGGAAGCGTGGCTTTCTTTGGAGGATGCGGGCATTGATCCCGCTACCTCTCGAATGCAAATCGAGCGCTCTACCATTTGAGCTAATCCCCCATTGCTGGAGGCTCTTATTTGTGTTATGGCTGATCCCTGCTCTCTCATGTGCTATGCGCAATAAATGCAGGTTTCAAAAACAGTCACACCGACTGACCAATAAACCCCTAGTGCTTTGACGCATTCCACCAGACTTGAAATGAGGGCAGTGAGCTACCCGAGGGGCTCTAAACACAAAGAGGACGTAATTGCATTGGCCGGGAATCGAACCCGGGCCGCCCGCGTGGCAGGCGAGAATTCTACCACTGAACCACCAATGCTCCACACGCACGCAACTGCTGTCAACCTCGCTCAGCCGGGCCTAGGAGAGTCCAGCTTTCGTCCACCGTTACCATCTCTGTGAAGGCATTCGCATGTGGGTCAAGTTCACCCAAAGATGCTCCTCCTCTCGAAAGCCAATTAAATCCTGGTTTTATGGAAAACTTTCCAACAGCAGGAGCAGAGTGGCGCAGCGGAAGCGTGCTGGGCCCATAACCCAGAGGTCGATGGATCGAAACCATCCTCTGCTAAGTTGTATTTTCTTATGCCAATCGATATTTGCTTGCTTGAGCAAAGGGCTTTCTTTCACACACAAAGACGAGTTGAACCTGATTCTGGTGATAAAACGAGCTAAAAAACACTCAGCAAAAGGATGGCTCTTGCGCCAAGGGAGTCTTGTCTCTTGGCCATGGAAGCCTGGCTGTGCTTTCTTTAATGGACGGCTTTTGTCCAATACTGCCTGCGTAACTTTGGGCATGCCAAGCCACGGCCTTATGCTTTGCGGTAGTCCTTAAGTATCAAGGTATCGGCTGAAGCCACAGCTAGCCAAAAGTGTCAACGCCTTGGAGCATGTTATGAGGATGACTCTGGCTTCCCATGTTGACTAGAGACACGAGGGGTTGGCAATGCTCACTGCGCTCGGTTCCAAGCCTCCACAACAAAATTAAAAGCAAGGCGCTTCCGGGAAGCGTGGCTTTCTTTGGAGGATGCGGGCATTGATCCCGCTACCTCTCGCATGCTAAGCGAGCGCTCTACCACTTGAGCTAATCCCCCTTTGCTGGAGGCTCTTATTTGTGTTATGGCTGATCCCTGCTCTCTCATGTGCTATGGGCAATAAATGCAGGTTTCAAAAACTAGAGACAGGAGGGGTTGGCAATGCTCAATGCTCACTGCGCTCGGTTCCGAGCCTCCACAACAAAATCAAAAGCAAGGCGCTTGCAGGAAGCGTGGCTTTCTTTGGAGGATGCGGGCATTGATCCCGCTACCTCTCGAATGCAAATCGAGCGCTCTACCATTTGAGCTAATCCCCCATTGCTGGAGGCTCTTATTTGTGTTATGGCTGATCCCTGCTCTCTCATGTGCTATGCGCAATAAATGCAGGTTTCAAAAACAGTCACACCGACTGACCAATAAACCCCTAGTGCTTTGACGCATTCCACCAGACTTGAAATGTGGGCAGTGAGCTACCCGAGGGGCTCTAAACACAAAGAGGACGTAATTGCATTGGCCGGGAATCGAACCCGGGCCTCCCGCGTGGCAGGCGAGAATTCTACCACTGAACCACCAATGCTCCACACGCACGCAACTGCTGTCAACCTCGCTCAGCCGGGCCTAGGAGAGTCCAGCTTTCGTCCACCGTTACCATCTCTGTGAAGGCATTCGCATGTGGGTCAAGTTCACCCAAAGATGCTCCTCCTCTCGAAAGCCAATTAAATCCTGGTTTTATGGAAAACTTTCCAACAGCAGGAGCAGAGTGGCGCAGCGGAAGCGTGCTGGGCCCATAACCCAGAGGTCGATGGATCGAAACCATCCTCTGCTAAGTTGTATTTTCTTATGCCAATCGATATTTGCTTGCTTGAGCAAAGGGCTTTCTTTCACACACAAAGACGAGTTGAACCTGATTCTGGTGATAAAACGAGCTAAAAAACACTCAGCAAAAGGATGGCCCTTGCGCCAAGGGAGTCTTGTCTCTTGGCCATGGAAGCCTGGCTGTGCTTTCTTTAATGGACGGCTTTTGTCCAATACTGCCTGCGTAACTTTGGGCATGCCAAGCCACGGCCTTATGCTTTGCGGTAGTCCTTAAGTATCAAGGTATCGGCTGAAGCCACAGCTAGCCAAAAGTGTCAACGCCTTGGAGCATGTTATGAGGATGACTCTGGCTTCCCATGTTGACTAGAGACACGAGGGGTTGGCAATGCTCACTGCGCTCGGTTCCAAGCCTCCACAACAAAATCAAAAGCAAGGCGCTTCCGGGAAGCGTGGCTTTCTTTGGAGGATGCGGGCATTGATCCCGCTACCTCTCGCATGCTAAGCGAGCGCTCTACCACTTGAGCTAATCCCCCTTTGCTGGAGGCTCTTATTTGTGTTATGGCTGATCCCTGCTCTCTCATGTGCTATGGGCAATAAATGCAGGTTTCAAAAACTAGAGACAGGAGGGGTTGGCAATGCTCAATGCTCACTGCGCTCGGTTCCGAGCCTCCACAACAAAATCAAAAGCAAGGCGCTTGCGGGAAGCGTGGCTTTCTTTGGAGGATGCGGGCATTGATCCCGCTACCTCTCGAATGCAAATCGAGCGCTCTACCATTTGAGCTAATCCCCCATTGCTGGAGGCTCTTATTTGTGTTATGGCTGATCCCTGCTCTCTCATGTGCTATGCGCAATAAATGCAGGTTTCAAAAACAGTCACACCGACTGACCAATAAACCCCTAGTGCTTTGACGCATTCCACCAGACTTGAAATGAGGGCAGTGAGCTACCCGAGGGGCTCTAAACACAAAGAGGACGTAATTGCATTGGCCGGGAATCGAACCCGGGCCTCCCGCGTGGCAGGCGAGAATTCTACCACTGAACCACCAATGCTCCACACGCACGCAACTGCTGTCAACCTCGCTCAGCCGGGCCTAGGAGAGTCCAGCTTTCGTCCACCGTTACCATCTCTGTGAAGGCATTCGCATGTGGGTCAAGTTCACCCAAAGATGCTCCTCCTCTCGAAAGCCAATTAAATCCTGGTTTTATGGAAAACTTTCCAACAGCAGGAGCAGAGTGGCGCAGCGGAAGCGTGCTGGGCCCATAACCCAGAGGTCGATGGATCGAAACCATCCTCTGCTAAGTTGTATTTTCTTATGCCAATCGATATTTGCTTGCTTGAGCAAAGGGCTTTCTTTCACACACAAAGACGAGTTGAACCTGATTCTGGTGATAAAACGAGCTAAAAAACACTCAGCAAAAGGATGGCCCTTGCGCCAAGGGAGTCTTGTCTCTTGGCCATGGAAGCCTGGCTGTGCTTTCTTTAATGGACGGCTTTTGTCCAATACTGCCTGCGTAACTTTGGGCATGCCAAGCCACGGCCTTATGCTTTGCGGTAGTCCTTAAGTATCAAGGTATCGGCTGAAGCCACAGCTAGCCAAAAGTGTCAACGCCTTGGAGCATGTTATGAGGATGACTCTGGCTTCCCATGTTGACTAGAGACACGAGGGGTTGGCAATGCTCACTGCGCTCGGTTCCAAGCCTCCACAACAAAATCAAAAGCAAGGCGCTTCCGTGAAGCGTGGCTTTCTTTGGAGGATGCGGGCATTGATCCCGCTACCTCTCGCATGCTAAGCGAGCGCTCTACCACTTGAGCTAATCCCCCTTTGCTGGAGGCTCTTATTTGTGTTATGACTGATCCCTGCTCTCTCATGTGCTATGGGCAATAAATGCAGGTTTCAAAAACTAGAGACAGGAGGGGTTGGCAATGCTCAATGCTCACTGCGCTCGGTTCCGAGCCTCCACAACAAAATCAAAAGCAAGGCGCTTGCAGGAAGCGTGGCTTTCTTTGGAGGATGCGGGCATTGATCCCACTACCTCTCGAATGCAAATCGAGCGCTCTACCATTTGAGCTAATCCCCCATTGCTGGAGGCTCTTATTTGTGTTATGGCTGATCCCTGCTCTCTCATGTGCTATGCGCAATAAATGCAGGTTTCAAAAACAGTCACACCGACTGACCAATAAACCCCTAGTGCTTTGACGCATTCCACCAGACTTGAAATGTGGGCAGTGAGCTACCCGAGGGGCTCTAAACACAAAGAGGACGTAATTGCATTGGCCGGGAATCGAACCCGGGCCTCCCGCGTGGCAGGCGAGAATTCTACCACTGAACCACCAATGCTCCACACGCACGCAACTGCTGTCAACCTCGCTCAGCCGGGCCTAGGAGAGTCCAGCTTTCGTCCACCGTTACCATCTCTGTGAAGGCATTCGCATGTGGGTCAAGTTCACCCAAAGATGCTCCTCCTCTCGAAAGCCAATTAAATCCTGGTTTTATGGAAAACTTTCCAACAGCAGGAGCAGAGTGGCGCAGCGGAAGCGTGCTGGGCCCATAACCCAGAGGTCGATGGATCGAAACCATCCTCTGCTAAGTTGTATTTTCTTATGCCAATCGATATTTGCTTGCTTGAGCAAAGGGCTTTCTTTCACACACAAAGACGAGTTGAACCTGATTCTGGTGATAAAACGAGCTAAAAAACACTCAGCAAAAGGATGGCCCTTGCGCCAAGGGAGTCTTGTCTCTTGGCCATGGAAGCCTGGCTGTGCTTTCTTTAATGGACGGCTTTTGTCCAATACTGCCTGCGTAACTTTGGGCATGCCAAGCCACGGCCTTATGCTTTGCGGTAGTCCTTAAGTATCAAGGTATCGGCTGAAGCCACAGCTAGCCAAAAGTGTCAACGCCTTGGAGCATGTTATGAGGATGACTCTGGCTTCCCATGTTGACTAGAGACACGAGGGGTTGGCAATGCTCACTGCGCTCGGTTCCAAGCCTCCACAACAAAATCAAAAGCAAGGCGCTTCCGGGAAGCGTGGCTTTCTTTGGAGGATGCGGGCATTGATCCCGCTACCTCTCGCATGCTAAGCGAGCGCTCTACCACTTGAGCTAATCCCCTTTGCTGGAGGCTCTTATTTGTGTTATGGCTGATCCCTGCTCTCTCATGTGCTATGGGCAATAAATGCAGGTTTCAAAAACTAGAGACAGGAGGGGTTGGCAATGCTCAATGCTCACTGCGCTCGGTTCCGAGCCTCCACAACAAAATCAAAAGCAAGGCGCTTGCGGGAAGCGTGGCTTTCTTTGGAGGATGCGGGCATTGATCCCGCTACCTCTCGAATGCAAATCGAGCGCTCTACCATTTGAGCTAATCCCCCATTGCTGGAGGCTCTTATTTGTGTTATGGCTGATCCCTGCTCTCTCATGTGCTATGCGCAATAAATGCAGGTTTCAAAAACAGTCACACCGACTGACCAATAAACCCCTAGTGCTTTGACGCATTCCACCAGACTTGAAATGAGGGCAGTGAGCTACCCGAGGGGCTCTAAACACAAAGAGGACGTAATTGCATTGGCCGGGAATCGAACCCGGGCCTCCCGCGTGGCAGGCGAGAATTCTACCACTGAACCACCAATGCTCCACACGCACGCAACTGCTGTCAACCTCGCTCAGCCGGGCCTAGGAGAGTCCAGCTTTCGTCCACCGTTACCATCTCTGTGAAGGCATTCGCATGTGGGTCAAGTTCACCCAAAGATGCTCCTCCTCTCGAAAGCCAATTAAATCCTGGTTTTATGGAAAACTTTCCAACAGCAGGAGCAGAGTGGCGCAGCGGAAGCGTGCTGGGCCCATAACCCAGAGGTCGATGGATCGAAACCATCCTCTGCTAAGTTGTATTTTCTTATGCCAATCGATATTTGCTTGCTTGAGCAAAGGGCTTTCTTTCACACACAAAGACGAGTTGAACCTGATTCTGGTGATAAAACGAGCTAAAAAACACTCAGCAAAAGGATGGCCCTTGCGCCAAGGGAGTCTTGTCTCTTGGCCATGGAAGCCTGGCTGTGCTTTCTTTAATGGACGGCTTTTGTCCAATACTGCCTGCGTAACTTTGGGCATGCCAAGCCACGGCCTTATGCTTTGCGGTAGTCCTTAAGTATCAAGGTATCGGCTGAAGCCACAGCTAGCCAAAAGTGTCAACGCCTTGGAGCATGTTATGAGGATGACTCTGGCTTCCCATGTTGACTAGAGACACGAGGGGTTGGCAATGCTCACTGCGCTCGGTTCCAAGCCTCCACAACAAAATCAAAAGCAAGGCGCTTCCGGGAAGCGTGGCTTTCTTTGGAGGATGCGGGCATTGATCCCGCTACCTCTCGCATGCTAAGCGAGCGCTCTACCACTTGAGCTAATCCCCCTTTGCTGGAGGCTCTTATTTGTGTTATGGCTGATCCCTGCTCTCTCATGTGCTATGGGCAATAAATGCAGGTTTCAAAAACTAGAGACAGGAGGGGTTGGCAATGCTCAATGCTCACTGCGCTCGGTTCCGAGCCTCCACAACAAAATCAAAAGCAAGGCGCTTGCAGGAAGCGTGGCTTTCTTTGGAGGATGCGGGCATTGATCCCGCTACCTCTCGAATGCAAATCGAGCGCTCTACCATTTGAGCTAATCCCCCATTGCTGGAGGCTCTTATTTGTGTTATGGCTGATCCCTGCTCTCTCATGTGCTATGCGCAATAAATGCAGGTTTCAAAAACAGTCACACCGACTGACCAATAAACCCCTAGTGCTTTGACGCATTCCACCAGACTTGAAATGTGGGCAGTGAGCTACCCGAGGGGCTCTAAACACAAAGAGGACGTAATTGCGTTGGCCGGGAATCGAACCCGGGCCTCCCGCGTGGCAGGCGAGAATTCTACCACTGAACCACCAATGCTCCACACGCACGCAACTGCTGTCAACCTCGCTCAGCCGGGCCTAGGAGAGTCCAGCTTTCGTCCACCGTTACCATCTCTGTGAAGGCATTCGCATGTGGGTCAAGTTCACCCAAAGATGCTCCTCCTCTCGAAAGCCAATTAAATCCTGGTTTTATGGAAAACTTTCCAACAGCAGGAGCAGAGTGGCGCAGCGGAAGCGTGCTGGGCCCATAACCCAGAGGTCGATGGATCGAAACCATCCTCTGCTAAGTTGTATTTTCTTATGCCAATCGATATTTGCTTGCTTGAGCAAAGGGCTTTCTTTCACACACAAAGACGAGTTGAACCTGATTCTGGTGATAAAACGAGCTAAAAAACACTCAGCAAAAGGATGGCCCTTGCGCCAAGGGAGTCTTGTCTCTTGGCCATGGAAGCCTGGCTGTGCTTTCTTTAATGGACGGCTTTTGTCCAATACTGCCTGCGTAACTTTGGGCATGCCAAGCCACGGCCTTATGCTTTGCGGTAGTCCTTAAGTATCAAGGTATCGGCTGAAGCCACAGCTAGCCAAAAGTGTCAACGCCTTGGAGCATGTTATGAGGATGACTCTGGCTTCCCATGTTGACTAGAGACACGAGGGGTTGGCAATGCTCACTGCGCTCGGTTCCAAGCCTCCACAACAAAATCAAAAGCAAGGCGCTTCCGGGAAGCGTGGCTTTCTTTGGAGGATGCGGGCATTGATCCCGCTACCTCTCGCATGCTAAGCGAGCGCTCTACCACTTGAGCTAATCCCCCTTTGCTGGAGGCTCTTATTTGTGTTATGGCTGATCCCTGCTCTCTCATGTGCTATGGGCAATAAATGCAGGTTTCAAAAACTAGAGACAGGAGGGGTTGGCAATGCTCAATGCTCACTGCGCTCGGTTCCGAGCCTCCACAACAAAATCAAAAGCAAGGCGCTTGCAGGAAGCGTGGCTTTCTTTGGAGGATGCGGGCATTGATCCCGCTACCTCTTGAATGCAAATCGAGCGCTCTACCATTTGAGCTAATCCCCCATTGCTGGAGGCTCTTATTTGTGTTATGGCTGATCCCTGCTCTCTCATGTGCTATGCGCAATAAATGCAGGTTTCAAAAACAGTCACACCGACTGACCAATAAACCCCTAGTGCTTTGACGCATTCCACCAGACTTGAAATGTGGGCAGTGAGCTACCCGAGGGGCTCTAAACACAAAGAGGACGTAATTGCATTGGCCGGGAATCGAACCCGGGCCTCCCGCGTGGCAGGCGAGAATTCTACCACTGAACCACCAATGCTCCACACGCACGCAACTGCTGTCAACCTCGCTCAGCCGGGCCTAGGAGAGTCCAGCTTTCGTCCACCGTTACCATCTCTGTGAAGGCATTCGCATGTGGGTCAAGTTCACCCAAAGATGCTCCTCCTCTCGAAAGCCAATTAAATCCTGGTTTTATGGAAAACTTTCCAACAGCAGGAGCAGAGTGGCGCAGCGGAAGCGTGCTGGGCCCATAACCCAGAGGTCGATGGATCGAAACCATCCTCTGCTAAGTTGTATTTTCTTATGCCAATCGATATTTGCTTGCTTGAGCAAAGGGCTTTCTTTCACACACAAAGACGAGTTGAACCTGATTCTGGTGATAAAACGAGCTAAAAAACACTCAGCAAAAGGATGGCCCTTGCGCCAAGGGAGTCTTGTCTCTTGGCCATGGAAGCCTGGCTGTGCTTTCTTTAATGGACGGCTTTTGTCCAATACTGCCTGCGTAACTTTGGGCATGCCAAGCCACGGCCTTATGCTTTGCGGTAGTCCTTAAGTATCAAGGTATCGGCTGAAGCCACAGCTAGCCAAAAGTGTCAACGCCTTGGAGCATGTTATGAGGATGACTCTGGCTTCCCATGTTGACTAGAGACACGAGGGGTTGGCAATGCTCACTGCGCTCGGTTCCAAGCCTCCACAACAAAATCAAAAGCAAGGCGCTTCCAGGAAGCGTGGCTTTCTTTGGAGGATGCGGGCATTGATCCCGCTACCTCTCGCATGCTAAGCGAGCGCTCTACCACTTGAGCTAATCCCCCTTTGCTGGAGGCTCTTATTTGTGTTATGACTGATCCCTGCTCTCTCATGTGCTATGGGCAATAAATGCAGGTTTCAAAAACTAGAGACAGGAGGGGTTGGCAATGCTCAATGCTCACTGCGCTCGGTTCCGAGCCTCCACAACAAAATCAAAAGCAAGGCGCTTGCAGGAAGCGTGGCTTTCTTTGGAGGATGCGGGCATTGATCCCACTACCTCTCGAATGCAAATCGAGCGCTCTACCATTTGAGCTAATCCCCCATTGCTGGAGGCTCTTATTTGTGTTATGGCTGATCCCTGCTCTCTCATGTGCTATGCGCAATAAATGCAGGTTTCAAAAACAGTCACACCGACTGACCAATAAACCCCTAGTGCTTTGACGCATTCCACCAGACTTGAAATGTGGGCAGTGAGCTACCCGAGGGGCTCTAAACACAAAGAGGACGTAATTGCATTGGCCGGGAATCGAACCCGGGCCTCCCGCGTGGCAGGCGAGAATTCTACCACTGAACCACCAATGCTCCACACGCACGCAACTGCTGTCAACCTCGCTCAGCCGGGCCTAGGAGAGTCCAGCTTTCGTCCACCGTTACCATCTCTGTGAAGGCATTCGCATGTGGGTCAAGTTCACCCAAAGATGCTCCTCCTCTCGAAAGCCAATTAAATCCTGGTTTTATGGAAAACTTTCCAACAGCAGGAGCAGAGTGGCGCAGCGGAAGCGTGCTGGGCCCATAACCCAGAGGTCGATGGATCGAAACCATCCTCTGCTAAGTTGTATTTTCTTATGCCAATCGATATTTGCTTGCTTGAGCAAAGGGCTTTCTTTCACACACAAAGACGAGTTGAACCTGATTCTGGTGATAAAACGAGCTAAAAAACACTCAGCAAAAGGATGGCCCTTGCGCCAAGGGAGTCTTGTCTCTTGGCCATGGAAGCCTGGCTGTGCTTTCTTTAATGGATGGCTTTTGTCCAATACTGCCTGCGTAACTTTGGGCATGCCAAGCCACGGCCTTATGCTTTGCGGTAGTCCTTAAGTATCAAGGTATCGGCTGAAGCCACAGCTAGCCAAAAGTGTCAACGCCTTGGAGCATGTTATGAGGATGACTCTGGCTTCCCATGTTGACTAGAGACACGAGGGGTTGGCAATGCTCACTGCGCTCGGTTCCAAGCCTCCACAACAAAATCAAAAGCAAGGCGCTTCCGGGAAGCGTGGCTTTCTTTGGAGGATGCGGGCATTGATCCCGCTACCTCTCGCATGCTAAGCGAGCGCTCTACCACTTGAGCTAATCCCCCTTTGCTGGAGGCTCTTATTTGTGTTATGGCTGATCCCTGCTCTCTCATGTGCTATGGGCAATAAATGCAGGTTTCAAAAACTAGAGACAGGAGGGGTTGGCAATGCTCAATGCTCACTGCGCTCGGTTCCGAGCCTCCACAACAAAATCAAAAGCAAGGCGCTTGCAGGAAGCGTGGCTTTCTTTGGAGGATGCGGGCATTGATCCCGCTACCTCTCGAATGCAAATCGAGCGCTCTACCATTTGAGCTAATCCCCCATTGCTGGAGGCTCTTATTTGTGTTATGGCTCATCCCTGCTCTCTCATGTGCTATGCGCAATAAATGCAGGTTTCAAAAACAGTCACACCGACTGACCAATAAACCCCTAGTGCTTTGACGCATTCCACCAGACTTGAAATGTGGGCAGTGAGCTACCCGAGGGGCTCTAAACACAAAGAGGACGTAATTGCATTGGCCGGGAATCGAACCCGGGCCTCCCGCGTGGCAGGCGAGAATTCTACCACTGAACCACCAATGCTCCACACGCACGCAACTGCTGTCAACCTCGCTCAGCCGGGCCTAGGAGAGTCCAGCTTTCGTCCACCGTTACCATCTCTGTGAAGGCATTCGCATGTGGGTCAAGTTCACCCAAAGATGCTCCTCCTCTCGAAAGCCAATTAAATCCTGGTTTTATGGAAAACTTTCCAACAGCAGGAGCAGAGTGGCGCAGCGGAAGCGTGCTGGGCCCATAACCCAGAGGTCGATGGATCGAAACCATCCTCTGCTAAGTTGTATTTTCTTATGCCAATCGATATTTGCTTGCTTGAGCAAAGGGCTTTCTTTCACACACAAAGACGAGTTGAACCTGATTCTGGTGATAAAACGAGCTAAAAAACACTCAGCAAAAGGATGGCCCTTGCGCCAAGGGAGTCTTGTCTCTTGGCCATGGAAGCCTGGCTGTGCTTTCTTTAATGGACGGCTTTTGTCCAATACTGCCTGCGTAACTTTGGGCATGCCAAGCCACGGCCTTATGCTTTGCGGTAGTCCTTAAGTATCAAGGTATCGGCTGAAGCCACAGCTAGCCAAAAGTGTCAACGCCTTGGAGCATGTTATGAGGATGACTCTGGCTTCCCATGTTGACTAGAGACACGAGGGGTTGGCAATGCTCACTGCGCTCGGTTCCAAGCCTCCACAACAAAATCAAAAGCAAGGCGCTTCCGGGAAGCGTGGCTTTCTTTGGAGGATGCGGGCATTGATCCCGCTACCTCTCGCATGCTAAGCGAGCGCTCTACCACTTGAGCTAATCCCCTTTGCTGGAGGCTCTTATTTGTGTTATGGCTGATCCCTGCTCTCTCATGTGCTATGGGCAATAAATGCAGGTTTCAAAAACTAGAGACAGGAGGGGTTGGCAATGCTCAATGCTCACTGCGCTCGGTTCCGAGCCTCCACAACAAAATCAAAAGCAAGGCGCTTGCGGGAAGCGTGGCTTTCTTTGGAGGATGCGGGCATTGATCCCGCTACCTCTCGAATGCAAATCGAGCGCTCTACCATTTGAGCTAATCCCCCATTGCTGGAGGCTCTTATTTGTGTTATGGCTGATCCCTGCTCTCTCATGTGCTATGCGCAATAAATGCAGGTTTCAAAAACAGTCACACCGACTGACCAATAAACCCCTAGTGCTTTGACGCATTCCACCAGACTTGAAATGAGGGCAGTGAGCTACCCGAGGGGCTCTAAACACAAAGAGGACGTAATTGCATTGGCCGGGAATCGAACCCGGGCCTCCCGCGTGGCAGGCGAGAATTCTACCACTGAACCACCAATGCTCCACACGCACGCAACTGCTGTCAACCTCGCTCAGCCGGGCCTAGGAGAGTCCAGCTTTCGTCCACCGTTACCATCTCTGTGAAGGCATTCGCATGTGGGTCAAGTTCACCCAAAGATGCTCCTCCTCTCGAAAGCCAATTAAATCCTGGTTTTATGGAAAACTTTCCAACAGCAGGAGCAGAGTGGCGCAGCGGAAGCGTGCTGGGCCCATAACCCAGAGGTCGATGGATCGAAACCATCCTCTGCTAAGTTGTATTTTCTTATGCCAATCGATATTTGCTTGCTTGAGCAAAGGGCTTTCTTTCACACACAAAGACGAGTTGAACCTGATTCTGGTGATAAAACGAGCTAAAAAACACTCAGCAAAAGGATGGCCCTTGCGCCAAGGGAGTCTTGTCTCTTGGCCATGGAAGCCTGGCTGTGCTTTCTTTAATGGACGGCTTTTGTCCAATACTGCCTGCGTAACTTTGGGCATGCCAAGCCACGGCCTTATGCTTTGCGGTAGTCCTTAAGTATCAAGGTATCGGCTGAAGCCACAGCTAGCCAAAAGTGTCAACGCCTTGGAGCATGTTATGAGGATGACTCTGGCTTCCCATGTTGACTAGAGACACGAGGGGTTGGCAATGCTCACTGCGCTCGGTTCCAAGCCTCCACAACAAAATCAAAAGCAAGGCGCTTCCGGGAAGCGTGGCTTTCTTTGGAGGATGCGGGCATTGATCCCGCTACCTCTCGCATGCTAAGCGAGCGCTCTACCACTTGAGCTAATCCCCCTTTGCTGGAGGCTCTTATTTGTGTTATGGCTGATCCCTGCTCTCTCATGTGCTATGGGCAATAAATGCAGGTTTCAAAAACTAGAGACAGGAGGGGTTGGCAATGCTCTATGCTCACTGCGCTCGGTTCCGAGCCTCCACAACAAAATCAAAAGCGAGGCGCTTGCAGGAAGCGTGGCTTTCTTTGGAGGATGCGGGCATTGATCCCGCTACCTCTCGAATGCAAATCGAGCGCTCTACCATTTGAGCTAATCCCCCATTGCTGGAGGCTCTTATTTGTGTTATGGCTGATCCCTGCTCTCTCATGTGCTATGCGCAATAAATGCAGGTTTCAAAAACAGTCACACCGACTGACCAATAAACCCCTAGTGCTTTGACGCATTCCACCAGACTTGAAATGTGGGCAGTGAGCTACCCGAGGGGCTCTAAACACAAAGAGGACGTAATTGCATTGGCCGGGAATCGAACCCGGGCCTCCCGCGTGGCAGGCGAGAATTCTACCACTGAACCACCAATGCTCCACACGCACGCAACTGCTGTCAACCTCGCTCAGCCGGGCCTAGGAGAGTCCAGCTTTCGTCCACCGTTACCATCTCTGTGAAGGCATTCGCATGTGGGTCAAGTTCACCCAAAGATGCTCCTCCTCTCGAAAGCCAATTAAATCCTGGTTTTATGGAAAACTTTCCAACAGCAGGAGCAGAGTGGCGCAGCGGAAGCGTGCTGGGCCCATAACCCAGAGGTCGATGGATCGAAACCATCCTCTGCTAAGTTGTATTTTCTTATGCCAATCGATATTTGCTTGCTTGAGCAAAGGGCTTTCTTTCACACACAAAGACGAGTTGAACCTGATTCTGGTGATAAAACGAGCTAAAAAACACTCAGCAAAAGGATGGCTCTTGCGCCAAGGGAGTCTTGTCTCTTGGCCATGGAAGCCTGGCTGTGCTTTCTTTAATGGACGGCTTTTGTCCAATACTGCCTGCGTAACTTTGGGCATGCCAAGCCACGGCCTTATGCTTTGCGGTAGTCCTTAAGTATCAAGGTATCGGCTGAAGCCACAGCTAGCCAAAAGTGTCAACGCCTTGGAGCATGTTATGAGGATGACTCTGGCTTCCCATGTTGACTAGAGACACGAGGGGTTGGCAATGCTCACTGCGCTCGGTTCCAAGCCTCCACAACAAAATCAAAAGCAAGGCGCTTCCGGGAAGCGTGGCTTTCTTTGGAGGATGCGGGCATTGATCCCGCTACCTCTCGCATGCTAAGCGAGCGCTCTACCACTTGAGCTAATCCCCCTTTGCTGGAGGCTCTTATTTGTGTTATGGCTGATCCCTGCTCTCTCATGTGCTATGGGCAATAAATGCAGGTTTCAAAAACTAGAGACAGGAGGGGTTGGCAATGCTCAATGCTCACTGCGCTCGGTTCCGAGCCTCCACAACAAAATCAAAAGCAAGGCGCTTGCAGGAAGCGTGGCTTTCTTTGGAGGATGCGGGCATTGATCCCGCTACCTCTCGAATGCAAATCGAGCGCTCTACCATTTGAGCTAATCCCCCATTGCTGGAGGCTCTTATTTGTGTTATGGCTGATCCCTGCTCTCTCATGTGCTATGCGCAATAAATGCAGGTTTCAAAAACAGTCACACCGACTGACCAATAAACCCCTAGTGCTTTGACGCATTCCACCAGACTTGAAATGTGGGCAGTGAGCTACCCGAGGGGCTCTAAACACAAAGAGGACGTAATTGCATTGGCCGGGAATCGAACCCGGGCCTCCCGCGTGGCAGGCGAGAATTCTACCACTGAACCACCAATGCTCCACACGCACGCAACTGCTGTCAACCTCGCTCAGCCGGGCCTAGGAGAGTCCAGCTTTCGTCCACCGTTACCATCTCTGTGAAGGCATTCGCATGTGGGTCAAGTTCACCCAAAGATGCTCCTCCTCTCGAAAGCCAATTAAATCCTGGTTTTATGGAAAACTTTCCAACAGCAGGAGCAGAGTGGCGCAGCGGAAGCGTGCTGGGCCCATAACCCAGAGGTCGATGGATCGAAACCATCCTCTGCTAAGTTGTATTTTCTTATGCCAATCGATATTTGCTTGCTTGAGCAAAGGGCTTTCTTTCACACACAAAGACGAGTTGAACCTGATTCTGGTGATAAAACGAGCTAAAAAACACTCAGCAAAAGGATGGCCCTTGCGCCAAGGGAGTCTTGTCTCTTGGCCATGGAAGCCTGGCTGTGCTTTCTTTAATGGACGGCTTTTGTCCAATACTGCCTGCGTAACTTTGGGCATGCCAAGCCACGGCCTTATGCTTTGCGGTAGTCCTTAAGTATCAAGGTATCGGCTGAAGCCACAGCTAGCCAAAAGTGTCAACGCCTTGGAGCATGTTATGAGGATGACTCTGGCTTCCCATGTTGACTAGAGACACGAGGGGTTGGCAATGCTCACTGCGCTCGGTTCCAAGCCTCCACAACAAAATCAAAAGCAAGGCGCTTCCGGGAAGCGTGGCTTTCTTTGGAGGATGCGGGCATTGATCCCGCTACCTCTCGCATGCTAAGCGAGCGCTCTACCACTTGAGCTAATCCCCCTTTGCTGGAGGCTCTTATTTGTGTTATGGCTGATCCCTGCTCTCTCATGTGCTATGGGCAATAAATGCAGGTTTCAAAAACTAGAGACAGGAGGGGTTGGCAATGCTCAATGCTCACTGCGCTCGGTTCCGAGCCTCCACAACAAAATCAAAAGCAAGGCGCTTGCGGGAAGCGTGGCTTTCTTTGGAGGATGCGGGCATTGATCCCGCTACCTCTCGAATGCAAATCGAGCGCTCTACCATTTGAGCTAATCCCCCATTGCTGGAGGCTCTTATTTGTGTTATGGCTGATCCCTGCTCTCTCATGTGCTATGCGCAATAAATGCAGGTTTCAAAAACAGTCACACCGACTGACCAATAAACCCCTAGTGCTTTGACGCATTCCACCAGACTTGAAATGAGGGCAGTGAGCTACCCGAGGGGCTCTAAACACAAAGAGGACGTAATTGCATTGGCCGGGAATCGAACCCGGGCCTCCCGCGTGGCAGGCGAGAATTCTACCACTGAACCACCAATGCTCCACACGCACGCAACTGCTGTCAACCTCGCTCAGCCGGGCCTAGGAGAGTCCAGCTTTCGTCCACCGTTACCATCTCTGTGAAGGCATTCGCATGTGGGTCAAGTTCACCCAAAGATGCTCCTCCTCTCGAAAGCCAATTAAATCCTGGTTTTATGGAAAACTTTCCAACAGCAGGAGCAGAGTGGCGCAGCGGAAGCGTGCTGGGCCCATAACCCAGAGGTCGATGGATCGAAACCATCCTCTGCTAAGTTGTATTTTCTTATGCCAATCGATATTTGCTTGCTTGAGCAAAGGGCTTTCTTTCACACACAAAGACGAGTTGAACCTGATTCTGGTGATAAAACGAGCTAAAAAACACTCAGCAAAAGGATGGCCCTTGCGCCAAGGGAGTCTTGTCTCTTGGCCATGGAAGCCTGGCTGTGCTTTCTTTAATGGACGGCTTTTGTCCAATACTGCCTGCGTAACTTTGGGCATGCCAAGCCACGGCCTTATGCTTTGCGGTAGTCCTTAAGTATCAAGGTATCGGCTGAAGCCACAGCTAGCCAAAAGTGTCAACGCCTTGGAGCATGTTATGAGGATGACTCTGGCTTCCCATGTTGACTAGAGACACGAGGGGTTGGCAATGCTCACTGCGCTCGGTTCCAAGCCTCCACAACAAAATCAAAAGCAAGGCGCTTCCGGGAAGCGTGGCTTTCTTTGGAGGATGCGGGCATTGATCCCGCTACCTCTCGCATGCTAAGCGAGCGCTCTACCACTTGAGCTAATCCCCCTTTGCTGGAGGCTCTTATTTGTGTTATGACTGATCCCTGCTCTCTCATGTGCTATGGGCAATAAATGCAGGTTTCAAAAACTAGAGACAGGAGGGGTTGGCAATGCTCAATGCTCACTGCGCTCGGTTCCGAGCCTCCACAACAAAATCAAAAGCAAGGCGCTTGCAGGAAGCGTGGCTTTCTTTGGAGGATGCGGGCATTGATCCCACTACCTCTCGAATGCAAATCGAGCGCTCTACCATTTGAGCTAATCCCCCATTGCTGGAGGCTCTTATTTGTGTTATGGCTGATCCCTGCTCTCTCATGTGCTATGCGCAATAAATGCAGGTTTCAAAAACAGTCACACCGACTGACCAATAAACCCCTAGTGCTTTGACGCATTCCACCAGACTTGAAATGTGGGCAGTGAGCTACCCGAGGGGCTCTAAACACAAAGAGGACGTAATTGCATTGGCCGGGAATCGAACCCGGGCCTCCCGCGTGGCAGGCGAGAATTCTACCACTGAACCACCAATGCTCCACACGCACGCAACTGCTGTCAACCTCGCTCAGCCGGGCCTAGGAGAGTCCAGCTTTCGTCCACCGTTACCATCTCTGTGAAGGCATTCGCATGTGGGTCAAGTTCACCCAAAGATGCTCCTCCTCTCGAAAGCCAATTAAATCCTGGTTTTATGGAAAACTTTCCAACAGCAGGAGCAGAGTGGCGCAGCGGAAGCGTGCTGGGCCCATAACCCAGAGGTCGATGGATCGAAACCATCCTCTGCTAAGTTGTATTTTCTTATGCCAATCGATATTTGCTTGCTTGAGCAAAGGGCTTTCTTTCACACACAAAGACGAGTTGAACCTGATTCTGGTGATAAAACGAGCTAAAAAACACTCAGCAAAAGGATGGCCCTTGCGCCAAGGGAGTCTTGTCTCTTGGCCATGGAAGCCTGGCTGTGCTTTCTTTAATGGACGGCTTTTGTCCAATACTGCCTGCGTAACTTTGGGCATGCCAAGCCACGGCCTTATGCTTTGCGGTAGTCCTTAAGTATCAAGGTATCGGCTGAAGCCACAGCTAGCCAAAAGTGTCAACGCCTTGGAGCATGTTATGAGGATGACTCTGGCTTCCCATGTTGACTAGAGACACGAGGGGTTGGCAATGCTCACTGCGCTCGGTTCCAAGCCTCCACAACAAAATCAAAAGCAAGGCGCTTCCAGGAAGCGTGGCTTTCTTTGGAGGATGCGGGCATTGATCCCGCTACCTCTCGCATGCTAAGCGAGCGCTCTACCACTTGAGCTAATCCCCCTTTGCTGGAGGCTCTTATTTGTGTTATGACTGATCCCTGCTCTCTCATGTGCTATGGGCAATAAATGCAGGTTTCAAAAACTAGAGACAGGAGGGGTTGGCAATGCTCAATGCTCACTGCGCTCGGTTCCGAGCCTCCACAACAAAATCAAAAGCAAGGCGCTTGCAGGAAGCGTGGCTTTCTTTGGAGGATGCGGGCATTGATCCCACTACCTCTCGAATGCAAATCGAGCGCTCTACCATTTGAGCTAATCCCCCATTGCTGGAGGCTCTTATTTGTGTTATGGCTGATCCCTGCTCTCTCATGTGCTATGCGCAATAAATGCAGGTTTCAAAAACAGTCACACCGACTGACCAATAAACCCCTAGTGCTTTGACGCATTCCACCAGACTTGAAATGTGGGCAGTGAGCTACCCGAGGGGCTCTAAACACAAAGAGGACGTAATTGCATTGGCCGGGAATCGAACCCGGGCCTCCCGCGTGGCAGGCGAGAATTCTACCACTGAACCACCAATGCTCCACACGCACGCAACTGCTGTCAACCTCGCTCAGCCGGGCCTAGGAGAGTCCAGCTTTCGTCCACCGTTACCATCTCTGTGAAGGCATTCGCATGTGGGTCAAGTTCACCCAAAGATGCTCCTCCTCTCGAAAGCCAATTAAATCCTGGTTTTATGGAAAACTTTCCAACAGCAGGAGCAGAGTGGCGCAGCGGAAGCGTGCTGGGCCCATAACCCAGAGGTCGATGGATCGAAACCATCCTCTGCTAAGTTGTATTTTCTTATGCCAATCGATATTTGCTTGCTTGAGCAAAGGGCTTTCTTTCACACACAAAGACGAGTTGAACCTGATTCTGGTGATAAAACGAGCTAAAAAACACTCAGCAAAAGGATGGCCCTTGCGCCAAGGGAGTCTTGTCTCTTGGCCATGGAAGCCTGGCTGTGCTTTCTTTAATGGACGGCTTTTGTCCAATACTGCCTGCGTAACTTTGGGCATGCCAAGCCACGGCCTTATGCTTTGCGGTAGTCCTTAAGTATCAAGGTATCGGCTGAAGCCACAGCTAGCCAAAAGTGTCAACGCCTTGGAGCATGTTATGAGGATGACTCTGGCTTCCCATGTTGACTAGAGACACGAGGGGTTGGCAATGCTCACTGCGCTCGGTTCCAAGCCTCCACAACAAAATCAAAAGCAAGGCGCTTCCGGGAAGCGTGGCTTTCTTTGGAGGATGCGGGCATTGATCCCGCTACCTCTCGCATGCTAAGCGAGCGCTCTACCACTTGAGCTAATCCCCCTTTGCTGGAGGCTCTTATTTGTGTTATGGCTGATCCCTGCTCTCTCATGTGCTATGGGCAATAAATGCAGGTTTCAAAAACTAGAGACAGGAGGGGTTGGCAATGCTCAATGCTCACTGCGCTCGGTTCCGAGCCTCCACAACAAAATCAAAAGCAAGGCGCTTGCAGGAAGCGTGGCTTTCTTTGGAGGATGCGGGCATTGATCCCGCTACCTCTCGAATGCAAATCGAGCGCTCTACCATTTGAGCTAATCCCCCATTGCTGGAGGCTCTTATTTGTGTTATGGCTGATCCCTGCTCTCTCATGTGCTATGCGCAATAAATGCAGGTTTCAAAAACAGTCACACCGACTGACCAATAAACCCCTAGTGCTTTGACGCATTCCACCAGACTTGAAATGTGGGCAGTGAGCTACCCGAGGGGCTCTAAACACAAAGAGGACGTAATTGCATTGGCCGGGAATCGAACCCGGGCCTCCCGCGTGGCAGGCGAGAATTCTACCACTGAACCACCAATGCTCCACACGCACGCAACTGCTGTCAACCTCGCTCAGCCGGGCCTAGGAGAGTCCAGCTTTCGTCCACCGTTACCATCTCTGTGAAGGCATTCGCATGTGGGTCAAGTTCACCCAAAGATGCTCCTCCTCTCGAAAGCCAATTAAATCCTGGTTTTATGGAAAACTTTCCAACAGCAGGAGCAGAGTGGCGCAGCGGAAGCGTGCTGGGCCCATAACCCAGAGGTCGATGGATCGAAACCATCCTCTGCTAAGTTGTATTTTCTTATGCCAATCGATATTTGCTTGCTTGAGCAAAGGGCTTTCTTTCACACACAAAGACGAGTTGAACCTGATTCTGGTGATAAAACGAGCTAAAAAACACTCAGCAAAAGGATGGCCCTTGCGCCAAGGGAGTCTTGTCTCTTGGCCATGGAAGCCTGGCTGTGCTTTCTTTAATGGACGGCTTTTGTCCAATACTGCCTGCGTAACTTTGGGCATGCCAAGCCACGGCCTTATGCTTTGCGGTAGTCCTTAAGTATCAAGGTATCGGCTGAAGCCACAGCTAGCCAAAAGTGTCAACGCCTTGGAGCATGTTATGAGGATGACTCTGGCTTCCCATGTTGACTAGAGACACGAGGGGTTGGCAATGCTCACTGCGCTCGGTTCCAAGCCTCCACAACAAAATCAAAAGCAAGGCGCTTCCGGGAAGCGTGGCTTTCTTTGGAGGATGCGGGCATTGATCCCGCTACCTCTCGCATGCTAAGCGAGCGCTCTACCACTTGAGCTAATCCCCTTTGCTGGAGGCTCTTATTTGTGTTATGGCTGATCCCTGCTCTCTCATGTGCTATGGGCAATAAATGCAGGTTTCAAAAACTAGAGACAGGAGGGGTTGGCAATGCTCAATGCTCACTGCGCTCGGTTCCGAGCCTCCACAACAAAATCAAAAGCAAGGCGCTTGCGGGAAGCGTGGCTTTCTTTGGAGGATGCGGGCATTGATCCCGCTACCTCTCGAATGCAAATCGAGCGCTCTACCATTTGAGCTAATCCCCCATTGCTGGAGGCTCTTATTTGTGTTATGGCTGATCCCTGCTCTCTCATGTGCTATGCGCAATAAATGCAGGTTTCAAAAACAGTCACACCGACTGACCAATAAACCCCTAGTGCTTTGACGCATTCCACCAGACTTGAAATGAGGGCAGTGAGCTACCCGAGGGGCTCTAAACACAAAGAGGACGTAATTGCATTGGCCGGGAATCGAACCCGGGCCTCCCGCGTGGCAGGCGAGAATTCTACCACTGAACCACCAATGCTCCACACGCACGCAACTGCTGTCAACCTCGCTCAGCCGGGCCTAGGAGAGTCCAGCTTTCGTCCACCGTTACCATCTCTGTGAAGGCATTCGCATGTGGGTCAAGTTCACCCAAAGATGCTCCTCCTCTCGAAAGCCAATTAAATCCTGGTTTTATGGAAAACTTTCCAACAGCAGGAGCAGAGTGGCGCAGCGGAAGCGTGCTGGGCCCATAACCCAGAGGTCGATGGATCGAAACCATCCTCTGCTAAGTTGTATTTTCTTATGCCAATCGATATTTGCTTGCTTGAGCAAAGGGCTTTCTTTCACACACAAAGACGAGTTGAACCTGATTCTGGTGATAAAACGAGCTAAAAAACACTCAGCAAAAGGATGGCCCTTGCGCCAAGGGAGTCTTGTCTCTTGGCCATGGAAGCCTGGCTGTGCTTTCTTTAATGGACGGCTTTTGTCCAATACTGCCTGCGTAACTTTGGGCATGCCAAGCCACGGCCTTATGCTTTGCGGTAGTCCTTAAGTATCAAGGTATCGGCTGAAGCCACAGCTAGCCAAAAGTGTCAACGCCTTGGAGCATGTTATGAGGATGACTCTGGCTTCCCATGTTGACTAGAGACACGAGGGGTTGGCAATGCTCACTGCGCTCGGTTCCAAGCCTCCACAACAAAATCAAAAGCAAGGCGCTTCCGGGAAGCGTGGCTTTCTTTGGAGGATGCGGGCATTGATCCCGCTACCTCTCGCATGCTAAGCGAGCGCTCTACCACTTGAGCTAATCCCCCTTTGCTGGAGGCTCTTATTTGTGTTATGACTGATCCCTGCTCTCTCATGTGCTATGGGCAATAAATGCAGGTTTCAAAAACTAGAGACAGGAGGGGTTGGCAATGCTCAATGCTCACTGCGCTCGGTTCCGAGCCTCCACAACAAAATCAAAAGCAAGGCGCTTGCAGGAAGCGTGGCTTTCTTTGGAGGATGCGGGCATTGATCCCGCTACCTCTCGAATGCAAATCGAGCGCTCTACCATTTGAGCTAATCCCCCATTGCTGGAGGCTCTTATTTGTGTTATGGCTGATCCCTGCTCTCTCATGTGCTATGCGCAATAAATGCAGGTTTCAAAAACAGTCACACCGACTGACCAATAAACCCCTAGTGCTTTGACGCATTCCACCAGACTTGAAATGTGGGCAGTGAGCTACCCGAGGGGCTCTAAACACAAAGAGGACGTAATTGCATTGGCCGGGAATCGAACCCGGGCCTCCCGCGTGGCAGGCGAGAATTCTACCACTGAACCACCAATGCTCCACACGCACGCAACTGCTGTCAACCTCGCTCAGCCGGGCCTAGGAGAGTCCAGCTTTCGTCCACCGTTACCATCTCTGTGAAGGCATTCGCATGTGGGTCAAGTTCACCCAAAGATGCTCCTCCTCTCGAAAGCCAATTAAATCCTGGTTTTATGGAAAACTTTCCAACAGCAGGAGCAGAGTGGCGCAGCGGAAGCGTGCTGGGCCCATAACCCAGAGGTCGATGGATCGAAACCATCCTCTGCTAAGTTGTATTTTCTTATGCCAATCGATATTTGCTTGCTTGAGCAAAGGGCTTTCTTTCACACACAAAGACGAGTTGAACCTGATTCTGGTGATAAAACGAGCTAAAAAACACTCAGCAAAAGGATGGCCCTTGCGCCAAGGGAGTCTTGTCTCTTGGCCATGGAAGCCTGGCTGTGCTTTCTTTAATGGACGGCTTTTGTCCAATACTGCCTGCGTAACTTTGGGCATGCCAAGCCACGGCCTTATGCTTTGCGGTAGTCCTTAAGTATCAAGGTATCGGCTGAAGCCACAGCTAGCCAAAAGTGTCAACGCCTTGGAGCATGTTATGAGGATGACTCTGGCTTCCCATGTTGACTAGAGACACGAGGGGTTGGCAATGCTCACTGCGCTCGGTTCCAAGCCTCCACAACAAAATCAAAAGCAAGGCGCTTCCGGGAAGCGTGGCTTTCTTTGGAGGATGCGGGCATTGATCCCGCTACCTCTCGCATGCTAAGCGAGCGCTCTACCACTTGAGCTAATCCCCCTTTGCTGGAGGCTCTTATTTGTGTTATGGCTGATCCCTGCTCTCTCATGTGCTATGGGCAATAAATGCAGGTTTCAAAAACTAGAGACAGGAGGGGTTGGCAATGCTCAATGCTCACTGCGCTCGGTTCCGAGCCTCCACAACAAAATCAAAAGCAAGGCGCTTGCAGGAAGCGTGGCTTTCTTTGGAGGATGCGGGCATTGATCCCGCTACCTCTCGAATGCAAATCGAGCGCTCTACCATTTGAGCTAATCCCCCATTGCTGGAGGCTCTTATTTGTGTTATGGCTGATCCCTGCTCTCTCATGTGCTATGCGCAATAAATGCAGGTTTCAAAAACAGTCACACCGACTGACCAATAAACCCCTAGTGCTTTGACGCATTCCACCAGACTTGAAATGTGGGCAGTGAGCTACCCGAGGGGCTCTAAACACAAAGAGGACGTAATTGCATTGGCCGGGAATCGAACCCGGGCCTCCCGCGTGGCAGGCGAGAATTCTACCACTGAACCACCAATGCTCCACACGCACGCAACTGCTGTCAACCTCGCTCAGCCGGGCCTAGGAGAGTCCAGCTTTCGTCCACCGTTACCATCTCTGTGAAGGCATTCGCATGTGGGTCAAGTTCACCCAAAGATGCTCCTCCTCTCGAAAGCCAATTAAATCCTGGTTTTATGGAAAACTTTCCAACAGCAGGAGCAGAGTGGCGCAGCGGAAGCGTGCTGGGCCCATAACCCAGAGGTCGATGGATCGAAACCATCCTCTGCTAAGTTGTATTTTCTT
Organism: Pelophylax lessonae; assembly: GCF_965119305.1. Lineage (NCBI taxonomy): Eukaryota > Metazoa > Chordata > Amphibia > Anura > Ranidae > Pelophylax > Pelophylax lessonae. The sequence goes on from NW_028120010.1 coordinate 189,306, forward strand.
ATGCCAATCGATATTTGCTTGCTTGAGCAAAGGGCTTTCTTTCACACACAAAGACGAGTTGAACCTGATTCTGGTGATAAAACGAGCTAAAAAACACTCAGCAAAAGGATGGCTCTTGCGCCAAGGGAGTCTTGTCTCTTGGCCATGGAAGCCTGGCTGTGCTTTCTTTAATGGACGGCTTTTGTCCAATACTGCCTGCGTAACTTTGGGCATGCCAAGCCACGGCCTTATGCTTTGCGGTAGTCCTTAAGTATCAAGGTATCGGCTGAAGCCACAGCTAGCCAAAAGTGTCAACGCCTTGGAGCATGTTATGAGGATGACTCTGGCTTCCCATGTTGACTAGAGACACGAGGGGTTGGCAATGCTCACTGCGCTCGGTTCCAAGCCTCCACAACAAAATCAAAAGCAAGACGCTTCCGGGAAGCGTGGCTTTCTTTGGAGGATGCGGGCATTGATCCCGCTACCTCTCGCATGCTAAGCGAGCGCTCTACCACTTGAGCTAATCCCCCTTTGCTGGAGGCTCTTATTTGTGTTATGGCTGATCCCTGCTCTCTCATGTGCTATGGGCAATAAATGCAGGTTTCAAAAACTAGAGACAGGAGGGGTTGGCAATGCTCAATGCTCACTGCGCTCGGTTCCGAGCCTCCACAACAAAATCAAAAGCGAGGCGCTTGCAGGAAGCGTGGCTTTCTTTGGAGGATGCGGGCATTGATCCCGCTACCTCTCGAATGCAAATCGAGCGCTCTACCATTTGAGCTAATCCCCCATTGCTGGAGGCTCTTATTTGTGTTATGGCTGATCCCTGCTCTCTCATGTGCTATGCGCAATAAATGCAGGTTTCAAAAACAGTCACACCGACTGACCAATAAACCCCTAGTGCTTTGACGCATTCCACCAGACTTGAAATGAGGGCAGTGAGCTACCCGAGGGGCTCTAAACACAAAGAGGACGTAATTGCATTGGCCGGGAATCGAACCCGGGCCTCCCGCGTGGCAGGCGAGAATTCTACCACTGAACCACCAATGCTCCACACGCACGCAACTGCTGTCAACCTCGCTCAGCCGGGCCTAGGAGAGTCCAGCTTTCGTCCACCGTTACCATCTCTGTGAAGGCATTCGCATGTGGGTCAAGTTCACCCAAAGATGCTCCTCCTCTCGAAAGCCAATTAAATCCTGGTTTTATGGAAAACTTTCCAACAGCAGGAGCAGAGTGGCGCAGCGGAAGCGTGCTGGGCCCATAACCCAGAGGTCGATGGATCGAAACCATCCTCTGCTAAGTTGTATTTTCTTATGCCAATCGATATTTGCTTGCTTGAGCAAAGGGCTTTCTTTCACACACAAAGACGAGTTGAACCTGATTCTGGTGATAAAACGAGCTAAAAAACACTCAGCAAAAGGATGGCTCTTGCGCCAAGGGAGTCTTGTCTCTTGGCCATGGAAGCCTGGCTGTGCTTTCTTTAATGGACGGCTTTTGTCCAATACTGCCTGCGTAACTTTGGGCATGCCAAGCCACGGCCTTATGCTTTGCGGTAGTCCTTAAGTATCAAGGTATCGGCTGAAGCCACAGCTAGCCAAAAGTGTCAACGCCTTGGAGCATGTTATGAGGATGACTCTGGCTTCCCATGTTGACTAGAGACACGAGGGGTTGGCAATGCTCACTGCGCTCGGTTCCAAGCCTCCACAACAAAATCAAAAGCAAGGCGCTTCCGGGAAGCGTGGCTTTCTTTGGAGGATGCGGGCATTGATCCCGCTACCTCTCGCATGCTAAGCGAGCGCTCTACCACTTGAGCTAATCCCCCTTTGCTGGAGGCTCTTATTTGTGTTATGGCTGATCCCTGCTCTCTCATGTGCTATGGGCAATAAATGCAGGTTTCAAAAACTAGAGACAGGAGGGGTTGGCAATGCTCAATGCTCACTGCGCTCGGTTCCGAGCCTCCACAACAAAATCAAAAGCAAGGCGCTTGCAGGAAGCGTGGCTTTCTTTGGAGGATGCGGGCATTGATCCCGCTACCTCTCGAATGCAAATCGAGCGCTCTACCATTTGAGCTAATCCCCCATTGCTGGAGGCTCTTATTTGTGTTATGGCTGATCCCTGCTCTCTCATGTGCTATGCGCAATAAATGCAGGTTTCAAAAACAGTCACACCGACTGACCAATAAACCCCTAGTGCTTTGACGCATTCCACCAGACTTGAAATGTGGGCAGTGAGCTACCCGAGGGGCTCTAAACACAAAGAGGACGTAATTGCATTGGCCGGGAATCGAACCCGGGCCTCCCGCGTGGCAGGCGAGAATTCTACCACTGAACCACCAATGCTCCACACGCACGCAACTGCTGTCAACCTCGCTCAGCCGGGCCTAGGAGAGTCCAGCTTTCGTCCACCGTTACCATCTCTGTGAAGGCATTCGCATGTGGGTCAAGTTCACCCAAAGATGCTCCTCCTCTCGAAAGCCAATTAAATCCTGGTTTTATGGAAAACTTTCCAACAGCAGGAGCAGAGTGGCGCAGCGGAAGCGTGCTGGGCCCATAACCCAGAGGTCGATGGATCGAAACCATCCTCTGCTAAGTTGTATTTTCTTATGCCAATCGATATTTGCTTGCTTGAGCAAAGGGCTTTCTTTCACACACAAAGACGAGTTGAACCTGATTCTGGTGATAAAACGAGCTAAAAAACACTCAGCAAAAGGATGGCCCTTGCGCCAAGGGAGTCTTGTCTCTTGGCCATGGAAGCCTGGCTGTGCTTTCTTTAATGGACGGCTTTTGTCCAATACTGCCTGCGTAACTTTGGGCATGCCAAGCCACGGCCTTATGCTTTGCGGTAGTCCTTAAGTATCAAGGTATCGGCTGAAGCCACAGCTAGCCAAAAGTGTCAACGCCTTGGAGCATGTTATGAGGATGACTCTGGCTTCCCATGTTGACTAGAGACACGAGGGGTTGGCAATGCTCACTGCGCTCGGTTCCAAGCCTCCACAACAAAATCAAAAGCAAGGCGCTTCCGGGAAGCGTGGCTTTCTTTGGAGGATGCGGGCATTGATCCCGCTACCTCTCGCATGCTAAGCGAGCGCTCTACCATTTGAGCTAATCCCCCATTGCTGGAGGCTCTT
>NW_028120009.1:0-43389 GCF_965119305.1 Pelophylax lessonae
AGAGAGGAGGGGCAGGAGGAGGAGGGGAGGGACAAGAGGAGGAGCGGTAAGAGGAGGGAGCGAAGAAGGCGGAGGGGAAGACAAGGGAGAGAGGAAGGAGGAGGGGGAGGAGGAAGTAGAGAGGGAGGAGGGGGAGGAGGGGGAGGGGGAGGAGAAGGTGGGGAAGGAGGGGGAGGAGGAGGGAAAGAGGAGGAGGAGGAAGATGAGGAGTAGGGGGTGGAGAAGGAGGAGGAAGAGAAGGAAGAGGAGGAGCAGGAGGAGGCACGGCAGGGGGAGCAGGAGGAGGTGGAGGGAGAGGAGAGGAGTAGAAGGGGGAGGAGTGGGCATGAGCAGGGGGGAGAAAAAGGCGGAAGGGACAGAGGGAGGAGGAGGAGGGAGAGGAGGGGGAAGAGAGAGGGAGGAGGGGGAGAGTGGAGGTGGGGCAGAGGAGGGGGAGAAGGAAGAGGGGAAGGGGGAGTAGGAGGAGAAGGGGTAGGAAGAGGAGGAGGTGGGAGAGGGGAGGGGGAGGAGGGAGAGAGGAAGGAGGAGGAGGAAGAGGTAGGGGGAGGAGAAGAAGGAGGGGGAAGAGTAGGAGGGGAGGATGAGAAGAGGGAGGAGGAGCAGGAGGAGAAGGGGAGGAGGAGAAGAGGGGGGAGCAGGAGGAGGAGGGAGAGGAGGAGGAAGGGTAGGAGGAGAAGAGTAGGAGAAGAGGGAGGAGGAGCAGGAAGAGGAGGGGGATGAGAGAGGAGGAGGGAGGATGAGGAAGAGGAAGAGGGGAGCGGGAGGAGGAGAAGGATGAGGAGGAGCGGGAGGAGGAGGGGGAGGTCCCAGGCTGCTGCGCAAAGATATTATGCAAAACCGTGGTTTGCGAAGTGCCAAAACCCCCCGCCCCCCCCATCCCCCACCAGGGTCCCTATAGATTGGGGTCTCTATAAATGGGGGGATTCATATAAATATGAGTCCCTATAGGTAAGTCTCTCTTCTCTCTGTACTCTGATTGGGGGACTCTCTTTACTCAGGTTGGGGGTCCTCCTCCTCCTCTGCACTCTGATTGGGGGTCTCTCTGTATGCAGGTTGGGGGTCTCTGCACTGTGATTGGGGTTCTCTCTTTGCAGTCTCTCTGTACTCAGAGGGGTTGGGGGTCTCTCTTCTCTGTACTCGGGTTGGGGGTCTCTTTGTACTCAGGGTGGGGATCTCGCTGTACACAGGTTGGGGGTTTCGCTTCTCTTTACTCGGGTTGGGGGTCTCTCTGTACTCTGATTGGGGGTCTCTCTTTGTAGTCTCTCTGCACACAGGTTGGGGGTCTCTCTCTGTACTCAGTTTGGGGGTCTCTCTCTGTACTCTGATTGGGGGGTCTCTCTGTACACAGGTTGGGGGTCTCTCTGTACACAGGTTGGGGGTCTCTCTTCCCTCTCTGTACACAGGTTGGGGGTCTCTCCTCTCTGTACACAGGTTGGGGGTCTCTCTTCCCTCTCTGTACACAGGTTGAGGGTCTCTCCTATCTGTACTCAGTTTGGGGGTCTCTCTCTGTACTCTGATTGGGGGGTCTCTCTGTACACAGGTTGGGGGTCTCTCCTCTCTGTACTCAGGTTGGGGGTCTCTCTGTACACAGGTTCAGGGTCTCTCCTCTCTGTACACAGTTTGGGCGTCTCTGTACTCAGGTTGGGGGTCTCTCCTCTCTGTTCTCAGGTTGGGGTCTCTCCTTTCTGTACTCAGTTTGGGGGTCTCTCTCTGTACTCTGATTGGGGGGTCTCTCTGTAAACAGGTTGGGGGTCTCTCCTCTCTGCACACAGTTTGGGCGGTCTCTGTACTCAGGTTGGGGGTCTCTCTGTACACAGGTTGGGGGTCTCTCCTCTCTGTACAGAGGTTGGGGGTCTCTCCTCTCTGTACGCAGGTTGGAGGTCTCTCTGCACACAGGTTGGGGGTCTCTCTGTACACAGATTGGGGGTCTCTTCTCTCCGTATGCAGGTTGGGGGTTTCTCTGTACACAGATTGGGGGTCTCTTCTCTTCCTACGCAGGTTGGGGGTCTCTTCTCTTCGTACACAGGTTGGGGTCTCTTCTCTTCGTACGCAGGTTGGGGGTCTCTTCTCTCCTCTGTGCTCAGGTTGGGGGTCTCTGTACTCTGATTGGGGGTCTCTCTTTGCAGTCTCTCTGTACTCAGGTTGGGGTCTCTCCTCCCCTCCTCAGTGATTGGTGGGCGGAGGGAGGGTCCCCTGGGGCCCCTGTACTGGGCAGCTGTGAGGAGGAGAATTGGGACTCATTTCTCCTCTGAGCAGAGATCGGAGAAGATCGGATCGGGGCCCCTAGAGGGGAAGGATGGCGCTGAGCTCCCGGGCCCGGTCCTTCTCGGTGGAGGCGCTGGTGGGGAAGAGGAAGCTGGAGGAGCCAGGGGCCACAGAGGACAAGGAGCACCTGAGGGACCCCGGGACTGAGGAGCCGGGTTAGTGGGGAAACCCAATTCTATCCCCTCCCCCCCGATGTATGATACGGGGACCGCTCACACTCTGTACCCCCGTTGTGTCCCCGCAGAAAAAAGATCCAAATCCGCGGCGCCCCTTTCCCCCGCCTGCGCGGAGCGCCCTCCGGTCCAGGCGGAGCTGCAAGGCGGAGATCTATGGAGGAGATTCCATGAGATCGGAACCGAGATGATCATCACCAAGGCGGGCAGGTACCCTCCCCCCCTCATATACTATGTGCCCCCCTCCACCCTTATATACTATGTGCCCCCCTCCACCCTTATATACTATGTGCCCCCCCTCCACCCCCGTATACTATGTGCCCCCCTCCACCCCTATATACTATGTGCCCCCCTTCCACCTCCATATACTATGTGCCCCCATCCACCCTTATATACTATGTGCCCCCCTCCACCCTCCGATACTATGTGCCCCCCTCCACCCTCATATACTATGTGCCCCCATCCACCCTTTATATACTATGTGCCCCCCTCCACCCTCCGAAACTATGTGCCCCCCTCCACCATCCTATACTATGTGCCCTCCTCCAGCCTTATATACTATGTGCCCTCTTCCACCCTCATATACTATGTGCCCTCCTCCAGCCTTATATACTATGTGCCCTCTTCCACCCTTATATACTATGTGCCCCCCCTCCACCCCCGTATACTATGTGCCCCCCTCCACCCGTATATACTATGTGCCCCCCCCTCCACCCTTATATACTATGTGCCCCCCTTCCACCTCCATATACTATGTGCCCCCCCTCCCCCCCCATATACTATGTGCCCCCCTCCACCCTTATATACTATGTGCCCCCCCTCCACCCCCGTATACTATGTGCCCCCCTCCACCCCCGTATACTATGTGCCCCCCTCCACCCCTATATACTATGTGCCCCCCTTCCACCTCCATATACTATGTGCCCCCCCTCCACCCTCATATACTATGTGCCCCCATCCACCCTTATATACTATGTGCCCCCCTCCACCCTCCGATACTATGTGCCCCCCTCCACCCTCATATACTATGTGCCCTCCACCCTCAAATGCTATGTGCCCCCCTCCACCCTCATATACTATGTTCCCCCATCCACCCTTATATACTATGTGCCCCCCCTCCACCTTCCTATACTATGTGCCCTCCACCCTCATATACTATGTGCCCCCCTAGACCTTCCTATACTATGTGCCCTCCACCCTCAAATACTATGTGCCCCCCCTCCACCTTCCTATACTATGTGCCCTCCACCCTCATATACTATGTGCCCCCCTCCACCTTCCTATACTATGTGCCCTCCACCCTCATATACTAGGTGCCCCCCTCCACCTTCCTATACTATGTGCCCCCCACCCTCATATACTATGTGCCCCCCTAGACCTTCCTATACTATGTGCCCCCCACCCTCATATACTATGTGCCCCCCTAGACCTTCCTATACTATGTGCCCTCCACCCTCAAATACTATGTGCCCCCCTCCACCTTCCTATACTATGTGCCCCCCACCCTCAAATACTATGTGCCCCCCCCTCCACCTTCCTATACTATGTGCCCCCCACCCTCATATACTATGTGCCCCCCTAGACCTTCCTATACTATCTGCCCTCCACCCTCAAATACTATGTGCCCCCCCTCCACCTTCCTATACTATGTGCCCTCCACCCTCATATACTATGTGCCCCCCTAGACCTTCCTATACTATGTGCCCCCCACCCTCATATACTATGTGCCCCCCCTCCACCTTCCTATACTATGTGCCCCCCACCCTCATATACTATGTGCCCCCCCCCCTCCACCTTCCTATACTATGTGCCCCCCTCCACCCTCATATACCACGTGTTATGTCCATCTCCTGGAAAAATAGACCCTATATACCGTTTATTATATACAGGAGTTATATATAGAATCAGCAGCAAGTAACCCCATATACTGCCAGTTATATTACATCAGTTTGTACTTATATACCGTGTACTATCTATATATAGAGAGTGTATATACCGTGTACTATCTATATATATAGAGAGAGAGTGTATATACAGTGTAATATCTATAGAGAGAGAGTGTATATACCGTGTACTATCTATAGAGAGAGAGTGTATATACAGTGTACTATCTATATATATATATAGAGAGAGAGTGTATATACCGTGTACTATCTATATATAGAGAGTGTATATACCTTGTACTATCTATATATAGAGAGTGTATATACCGTGTACTATCTATATATATAGAGAGAGAGTGTATATACCGTGTACTATCTATATATAGAGAGTGTATATACCTTGTACTATCTATATATAGAGAGTGTATATACCGTGTACTATCTATATATAGAGAGTGTATATACCGTGTACTATCTATATATAGAGAGTGTATATACCGTGTACTATCTATATATATAGAGAGAGTGTATATACCGTGTACTATCTATATATAGAGAGTGTATATACCGTGTACTATCTATATATAGAGAGAGAGTGTATATACCGTGTACTATCTATATATAGAGAGTGTATATACCGTGTACTATCTATATATAGAGAGTGTATATACCGTGTACTATCTATATATAGAGAGTGTATATACCGTGTACTATCTATATATAGAGAGTGTATATACAGTGTACTATCTATATATATAGAGAGAGTGTATATACCGTGTTCTATCTATATATATATAGAGAGAGAGTGTATATACCGTGTACTATCTATATATAGAAAGAGAGTGTATATACCGTGTACTATCTATAGAGAGAGAGTGTATATACCGTGTACTATCTATATATAGAGAGTGTATATACCGTGAACTATCTATATATATATATAGAGAGAGTGTATATACAGTGTACTATCTATATATATAGAGAGAGAGTGTATATACAGTGTAATATCTATAGAGAGAGAGTGTATATACCGTGTACTATATATATATATATAGAGAGAGTGTATATACCGTGTACTATCTATATAGAGAGAGTGTATATACCGTGTACTATCTATATATAGAAAGAGAGTGTATATACAGTGTACTATCTATATATAGAGAGAGAGTGTATATACCGTGTACTATCTATAGAGAGAGAGTGTATATACCGTGTACTATCTATATATATAGAGAGAGAGTGTATATACCGTGTAATATCTATATATAGAGAGTGTATATACCGTGTACTATCTATATATATATAGAGAGAGTGTATATACCGTGTACTATCTATATATAGAGAGAGAGTGTATATACCATGTACTATCTATAGAGAGAGAGTGTATATACCGTGTACTATCTATATATATATAGAGAGAGTGTATATACAGTGTACTATCTATATATATAGAGAGAGAGTGTATATACCGTGTACTATCTATAGAGAGAGAGTGTATATACCGTGTACTATCTATATCTATAGAGAGAGAGTGTATATACCGTGTACTATCTATATATATATAGAGAGAGTGTATATACCGTGTACTATCTATATATATAGAGAGAGAGTGTATATACCGTGTACTATCTATAGAGAGAGAGTGTATATACCGTGTACTATCTATATATATAGAGAGAGAGTGTATATACTGTGTAATTTATATATATATATACAGAGAGAGAGAGTATACATAGTGCGGTGTATAGTATATATAATGTGCGATTCAAATATTGTATATACGATTGAAACTCATTATAATAAATATAAATCCCCCCGGAATGTCACAGACGTTCTATAGCCCCCCAACTCTTCCCTCTCCACCAGAATATATTTTCGGGGTTCATTCCTGGATGGATTTTGGGGTGTTTTAAGTGCAGAAATGAGATTTTCCGAAAAGTTTAGATGATAATATTCTGTGTACCCGGAGATAAGAATTCCCTCATTGTATGTATATATTCCTGTATACTGTGTGTACATTCTATATACAATATTCCTATCCATTCATATAAAATATCCCGATAAATTATATGTATAATAATCATATACAGTCATATATAATCGTCCCATATATTGTATATTCCTATCCATTCATATATCATTTCCCCCAGACATTCCATATACTGATATATATATAAACACTCATATAATTTCCCTATTTATATATAGAAATAATATCCTCATAATATATTTTCCAGTCATATATAACCTTCCTATACATTATATATACAGAGCTATTATACAATTATATAAAATGTACACCCAATGTGCCTGTTCAGTCATATATAACTTCCCTATAAATTATATATTCGGTATTATATGAGGCGCACATTGTATATTACGTTTTATATGGGGTATACATTGTATATTCAGTGTTATATGGGGTATACATTGTATATTCAGTGTTATATGGGGTATACATTGTATATTCAGTGTTATATGGGGTATACATACTATATTCGGTATATGGGGTGTACATTGTATATTCGGTATTATATAGGGTATACATATTATATTCGGTATGGGGTGTACATTGTATAATCGGTGTTATATGGGGTATACATTGTATATTCGGTATTATATGGGGTATACATTGTATATTCGGTATTATATGGGGAATAAATTGTATATTCGGTATTATATGGGGTATAAATTGTATATTCGGTATTATATGGGGTATACATTGTATATTCGGTATTATATGGGGAATAAATTGTATATTCGGTATTATATGGGGTATAAATTGTATATTCGGTATTATATGGGGTATAAATTGTATATTCGGTATTATATGGGGTATAAATTGTATATTCGGTATTAAATGATGTATAAAATGTATATTCGATATTATATGGGGTATAAATTGTATATTCGGTATTATATGATGTATACATTGTATTTTCGGTGTTATATGGGGTATACATATTATATTCGGTATGTGGTGTGTACATTGTATATTCTGTATTATATGGGGTATACGTTGTACATTCGGTGTATATGGGGTATACATATTATATTCGGTATATGGGGTATACATTGTATATTCTGTATTATATGGGGGTATACTTTGTACATTCGGTGTTATATGGGGTACACACTATATATTCATTTATTATATAGGGTATACATACTATATTCGGTATATGGGGTGTACATTGTATATTCGGTATTGTATGGGGTATATGTTGTATATTCTGTATTATATGGGGTATACGTTGTACATTCGGTGTTATATGGGGTACACACTATATATTCGGTATATGGGGTGTACATTGTATATTCAGTATTATATGGGGTATACACTATATATTAATTTATTATATGGAGTATACACTATATATTAATTTATTATATGGGGTATACATACTATATTCTGTAGATGGGGTGTACATTATATATTCGGTATCTGGGGTGTATATTCGGTATATGGGGTGTATATTCGGTATATGGGGTGTACATTGTATATTCGGTATATGGGGTGTACATTGTATATTCGGTATTGTATGGGGTATATGTTGTACATTCGGTGTTATATGGGGTACACACTATATATTCGGTATATGGGGTATACATTGTATATTCAGTATTATATGGGGTATACATACTATATTCTGTAGATGGAGTGTACATTATATATTCGGTATCTGGGGTGTATATTCAGGTATATGGGGTGTATATTCGGTATATGGGGTGTACATTATATATTCGGTATATGGGGTGTATATTCGGTATATGGGGTGTATATTCGGTATATGGGGTGTACATTATATATTCGGTATATGGGGTGTACATTATATATTCGGTATATTTTGGTGTACATTGTATACAGATGAGGATCCGGATGGGAATTCACCATTTGCTGCCCAGAGGAGGAATTTCTCCGAATATTTCCCACAAACTTCTCTGTTTATTCTGCTGGAGGAACAAACGGCAACCCACCAATGTCCTTTCCAGACCCCCCCCCCCCCCACCCAACTATCACCCCAATCCCCCCCCCCTCCCGATACAATTATAACCCCAATCCTTCCCCCTCTCCCACACAACTATCACCCCAATTATTCGGATTGTGAAGTCTCCTGCCTCATATATAACAGTTCACTTCTGATGATGCACAGACAGTTCATATTTCAGGTCGGGATTCCCTCTCCTCCTATACAAACCATCCAAGAGAGAAATATGAACTGTCTGTGGGAACAGAAATATAAAGCCTGTGATGTCACAAGTCCACTAATATAATCCGGATTGTGATGTCACATCTCTGATCCTGACATCATAATGTGACCTCATTACTGGGAGGATGAGAAGATGAATTACATTCCCTGTCTGTACATCACACCATGTATATACCATCAGTGATATATCCGGGTCACACTGTGACATCACATTTCTATATGATCCTCAGGCTGTCTCCCATCCAGACATGTGACGTCACAGATCTTACAATTACAGGAGAATGGAGAGCAGGTCAGGGATTGGCTGCCAAACAGAGGAATTCATCCAAAAAAATACATCACCTGTACAAATATCTATGTATGATGACGTCAGAGTCTGACATAAAAATACAACTAATAATAGCAATAATCATAATACTACAAATATACTAAAATTATACTTCTACGTCATACTACAAATATACTACTACGTCATCAGAAACAAACCCATTCATAAATATTACTGAGGGAATCCAGAGAGAAATGTGCGGAAAATTCTCAACTTCTTTCCTAAAGAAAATGTTATTATGTAACAAAAAACAAGAATAAATAAAATCAATCTGTCCATCCATCCAGCCATGCATCCATCCATCCCCCCATCCCTCCATCCCTCCATCTATCCATCCATCCATGCATCCATCCATCCATCCCTCCATCCGTCCGTCCATCCCTCCATCCCTCCATCCATCCCTCCATCCCCTCCATCCCTCCATCCATCCCTCCATCCCCTCCATCCCTCCATCCATCCGTCCATCCCTCCATCCATCCGTCCATCCCCTCCATCCCTCCATCCATCCCTCCATCCCTCCATCCATCCGTCCATCCCCTCCATCCCTCCATCCGTCCGTCCATCCCCTCCATCCCTCCATCCATCCCTCCATCCCCTCCATCCCTCCATCCATCCCTCCATCCCCTCCATCCCTCCATCCATCCGTCCATCCCTCCATCCATCCGTCCATCCCCTCCATCCCTCCATCCATCCCTCCATCCCTCCATCCATCCGTCCATCCCCTCCATCCCTCCATCCATCCGTCCATCCCTCCATCCATCCCTCCATCCCTCCATCCATCCGTCCATCCCCTCCATCCCTCCATCCATCCCTCCATCCCTCCATCCATCCGTCCATCCCTCCATCCATCCGTCCATCCCTCCATCCATCCCTCCATTCATCCATCTATTTTTGTATTGCTTTGCAAGAAAATTGTAATTTATTTGTACTATTATTATTATTATTATTATTATTAATAATAATAGTTATTAAATATTTCCTTTTCCGTTAGAATATAATAAAAATCAGCATCAAACCAAATCTATATATACACAGAATATATACACACAGAGTACACACAGAGTATACACAGAGTATATTTGTATCTCTATATAATTGTTCGGATTGCTTTGTAAGATAATTGTAATAATCAGTGGAAGTTGTGTAAAAAAATATATTTGGTATCAATTATTATTATTATTATTATTATATATTACTATTATTATTATTATTATTATTATTATTGGTAAGGATTTTTATTTATAAAATGTAACAAAGGAATAGAAAAGTTTTTTCCAGAATAATTTCATCAAATCAGAGAATTTTCACTCAGATCAGCGCTGAAACTCCAAAATAATTCGTCTCAAAGTGGATTTAATAATTATTATTATACAGGAATTATATATTATCATTATTATTATTATTATTATTATTATTATTATTATTATTATTATTGTTGAGGATTTCTGTGGCGCAGCGCTTTACACCATGAAATGAATAAAGAGATATTTTTATTCTCTATCGATCTTTACCATCCCCCCCCCCCCTTCTATATTATTATTATCTGGTGATCATTTATAAAATCTATATTTATATATCGGATGTGTGGATCGGCCGATCTATAATAATATTGGAATATTTCTTATTATTTTCTCTGTCAGGAATAAACTCTCCTATGGAGCGATAATATCGTGCGATGATTAGTGAATAGAGGGAGATTATCGCTCCATACTCCGGCGATGTCATTTCTTTATTTTCTCTCCTGAAAAGAAGATTTTATAAATTTGCGGATTTATGAAGATTTCTCTGAGGGTTTTTCCGATATTTGTAGATGGAAATCTCTCGGTGTGGGGGGGGGGGGGGCGATGGAAATCGATGTGCGATGATTGTATTCTGATTCTTATATTGATGAATATTTCCTGGAATTGCCCCCCTCCCCCTATAAAGAAATATTTGGGGGGGGGGGGAGGGGTATATTAATTGTTGGATATTTCGGATTGATGGGAAATATTTCTCGGATATTTTTTATTGATTGGAAGAAATTTTTCCGATAAGAGAAGTGAGAACTGTCAGCGATTATTTATCGGCACCGACACCCCCAATTTACTAACACCGGAGGGTGCAGATTGCGGTGCAGCGCTAAAACACAGAGGTGGGGGGGAGGGGGGGGGCATTTACTACTGGAGGGTGCAGATTGCGGTGTGGCTCTGCCTGGCAGCCAATCAGCTTCGATTTAGTTTCTTCCATGAAGCGTTTCTCCATTCACAGATTGGCTCTCGGATCGCTGCGATTCCCATGACAGGCAAAGCCCCCCAAACGCGGTGCGATTTTGCGCAATTGTCGCCCGAAGAATTGCAGTAAAATTGTGCAGACAGAATCACAGGGCACCCCTCCCCCATTAGAAGTTTTGGGTGTCAGGCGTCCGGCAATTCTGTTTTCGCAATTTTGCCGCAATTCATCAAATGCCAATCGCGACAAAATCGCACCGCATTTTGGAATCCATTGCAAGTCACAGGAATCGCATGGCGTCCCGCGATTTGCAATGTTTGGGGCAGAATGTCGGCGATTTTGCCCACATATTTGTGAATGGAGACTAATGCTGGCCATACATGCACAGAATTTCGGCCATTTGCTGACTGAACAATTATTCGTCATCGAAAGCGAATTTGCCACTAACTTACAGAATAAACTCTTTTACATAATCGTTTTCATGATTATAATGATCGTTCGATAACATGCACAATACGAGTCAGAATATTATTTTCGTTTCAATTTTACCATACACGTAACAACTTTTGAAGAAACGATAAAAGTTTTCGCTATGGATCCGTCCACATTAGCTGGGCACATGATTGAAATCGTCGGTAAACTTGTGTTCACTAATGGCCCGATTTTCGAACGATCTTTCCTAAAATGACCATTTTCGGCCGAAATTCTGTGCGTGTATGGCCAGCATTAGACCCCTTTCGACTTTCCCTGCGATTTGGGACTACAAAGTCACATGACCAATCGCACTCCATGATTTCCAATGAGTTCTGTTCATATCTATGCGACTTCAACTCGCAACGACTTCAGAGTATCTTCAGTACTTTGGGGCGATTTTAATGCGTTTTGAGGTCCACAGACGCCGGCATTGCTTCAAGTACAGCCAGAATCGTAGCAAAAAAATTGCAGGAAAATCGTGCAGCTTTTAAGTCGCAGAAATGTGACCCAGGCCTCCGAGCATTTCTGTAGTGCTTTCACACGAAAAGTCGCACAATTTTAGAGATTTTGCTGCAATTTTACTGCGATTCTGACTGGACTTGAAGCAATGCCGCTGAGGTTAGAAATATGGGTAGTTGGCGCTGCCTATGTGAAATAATTGTGGAATCACAATGTAATATATGTGGATAAATGAAAGTGTCAGTATGAACAATGAAATAAATAAACCCACATATAAAAACAGAGATAAAATGATAAAATCAGCATGTAGAAAATAGATAATATATCCCAGTGATACAAAAGTGCAATCCAGTGATATATGTGAAACAATGAAATAAATAATAATATAAACAATGTAAAGTGACAAATAGTGCTAAACGATGTGCAGTAAATAGAGAACAATTAGGCCCCGTTCACATTGCCGCGATCCGACTTGGGGGGACGACCTCCGAGGTCGCAGTGCGAGCGGCGCGCCACGACCTCGGAGCGGCCGCCACGGACTTCATAACATTGAAGTCTATGGCGGTCGCCTCCGGGTCGCCCCAAAGAAGCTCAGGACCCTTTTTCTAAGTCGGAGTGACTTTTGTCGCTCCTATTATAACAGGTCGCCTTAGTGTGAACGGGGACTTATACTGGGAAAAATCGCAATAAATGCAGTGTTGTGCAAACGATAAATAGTATATAGTAGCTAGCGAAAAAAATATTATAGTATAAATAATATATGATAGCTAGCTGAAAAAAAAATATATATATAATCCTAATGGCCAGTAGTCATGCCAAATCGGTGAATAAAGTGCAAAAAGGCAATAAATAGTGTAGTGACTGATTAAAAATTAAAAATTGATAAAGTCCTAATGGCCAATATTAGTGATAAGCAATAGTCCGAATAAAAGAAAAATCCAGAAGAAATCGGTGAATAAATGAAAGAGGATCAGTGGATGGATGAAAAAGATTTCAGGTGACCCCGTGGTGGGCAACTGGCGAGGTGCAGGGGGATCCCATAGTAAATAACCTACTAACCAGAAGTACCCACCCCACACAGGGGTACAGGGCAGGTATTAAGCTGGAGATTGAACTCCTCCCCTTCGCTCCTAACTTCTTAGTGGGTCGGGGAGGTATTGGAGGCCATCCCTGGGGGTCCCGGGTGTCACCGAAGGAAAACAGGATCCTTAAGGTCCTCACCAATAAGGATGGTAGTATAATAAGCGGAATCTGTGGGTAAAGGCCGGCCACTCAGCAGTAGAATATACAGGGCAAAAGAAAAGTCTCGATAGTGTGATACCATAACACTGATTTTTATTATTAGGTAAAAAGCCTCCCCGACCCACTAAGAAGTTAAGCCTCGTACACACGCAACGATTGTTGGCCGACCGATCGGCCGACTTTTGTCCAGTGTTGTTGTGTTGGTTGGAATGTGCTCTAGACTGCACACGAATTTTCTCTGCCAACAAAAATCTACTTCAGAAGTGATGTCATGTGTTGGTTTACTTTCCATGTTTTTTCTTCTCTGAGCATGCCCAGTCTTGCTCATCTGATTTTTGTCGGCCGAATTCTGTACTGACTGAGGAACAATCGGCCGTTGTGGTGACGGCCAACAAAAATTTTATAGTCTGCACACCAGATTTTGTTCGGCCGAAAAGTCGCAGTCGGTTGTTGGAATCATCATACTAACAAGCCAACAATCGGTCGATTGGACGTTGGCCGAAAATTCATAGCCAACAATCGTTGCGTGTGTACGAGGCTTTAGGAGCAAAGGGAAGGAGTTCAATCCCCAGCTTAATACCCGCCCTGTACCCCTGTGTAGGGTGGGTACTTCTGGTTAATAGGTTATTTACTAGTGGGATCCCCCTGCACCTCGCCAGTTGCCCACCACGGGGTCACCTGAAATCTTTTTCATCCATTCACCGATTTCTTCTGGATTTTTCTTTTATTTGGACTATTGCTTATCACTAATATTGGCCATTAGGACTTTATCAATTTTTAATTTTTAATCAGTCACTACACTATGGTGTCCTTTTATGAAACGGAGATGAGCAGTGATCCTGCTGATCACAGCTCATTTCCGATCATTCTCAGTTTATGAAACAGAAATGATCGGGGGAGAATCATCTCTTCACACAGGAATCTGTCATTGACTGACACAGAAACAGCCAGGTTATGAAGCTGCGATCCCCGCATTTCACTGGTGATCTGTGCCAGAATTCACACTCCCGGGTTCACCAGCCTGGAGGTTGTGAAGCGGGGAGTGAAGACAGAATCGGGGGGGGAAAAGGAAGATTATGGACTTCCTTCTTCCTCGTTCAGACCCCCCAACATAGTAATCATGTCCCCCTGCCATATTTATGTATATATACACACATACATGTAGATATATATTTAATGTGTATATATATATACAATGTATGTGTGTGTGTATTCAGTGTATATATATATATATTTATATAAGGGGACAATTATTTATAACCTCGTGTACTCAGCAGTGATAATTTATCTCTGCTTGTTAAAGCGCGCCAGGGATTTTCATACTACTGTAATCTCGCTTTGTCTCACGAGATTACAGACACTCCATTGACTTCTACACAGATCTCTGAGAAAACCGTTCTCCTCTGATCACCCTGGGCGAACTGAAGTTCTCCGATTCATAAAATGGGTGCCAGAGGTGATCATTTTCCCCAGAGAACTGTAGAGAAGCCAACGGAGAAAAAAATTCACCCGTTCATAAAAGGACACCTATATATTGCCTTTTTGCACTTTATTCACCGATTTGGCATGACTACTGGCCATTAGGATTATATATATTTTTTTTTTTTTCAGCTAGCTACTATATACTATTTATCGTTTGCACAACACTGCATTTATTGCGATTTTTCCCAGTATAATTGTTCTCTATTTACTGCACATCGTTTAGCACTATTTGTCACTTTACATTGTTTATATTATTATTTATTTCATTGTTTCACATATATCACTGGATTGCACTTTTGTATCACTGGGATATATTATCTATTTTCTACATGCTGATTTTATCATTTTATCTCTGTTTTTATATGTGGGTTTATTTATTTCATTGTTCATACTGACACTTTCATTTATCCACATATATTACATTGTGATTCCACAATTATTTCACATAGGCAGCGCCAACTACCCATATTTCTAACCTCTTTGTTATACAGTCACCTGATTGTAGCTTAGGGCAGGCTGCAGCTGCTTTGATATATCCGTTAGATACCCATAGCGCAGAACTTACTTCTTCTCATTGAAGCAATGCCGGCGTCTGTGGACCTCAAAACGCATTAAAATCGCCCCAAAGTCCTGCAGGGAATACTTTGAAGTCGTTGGGAGTTGAAGTCGCAGAGATTTGAACAGAACTCATTGGAAATCATGGAGTGGGAATTGAATTGCAAGACAAACAAGTTTATAAGGGGACTTCTGCTGTGCGTCCCACCGACTTTTACAGCGATTTTCGTTTTTTATGTTTTTGGGAAATTTGTTGCTGGGCAGATTTAAAAACCTCTAATCGCAGTAATATGGATGCCGGTCCATTAAAATCTATTAGAGGCAAAATGCTGCATTTTACAGGAAAAAAAGTCGCTGATCCGTTCCAAAAATGCATTGATGTGAAACGCGTTCCATAAAAATGAAAGGATTTCTGCAAAACGCATGAAAAATGCATTAGTGTGACTCCAGCCTCAGCCCCGCCCACACTTAGTGTGACTCCAGCCAGGAGGAGGAGAACGGTGTCCTATATACTCTCTATATATACTGTATACAGGGGGAGGAGAACGGTGTCCTATATACTCTCTATATATATACTGTATACAGGGGAGGAAAACGGTGTCCTATATACTCTCTATATATATACTGTATAAAGGGGAGGAGAACGGTGTCCTATATACTCTCTATATATACTGCATACAGGGGAGGAGAACGGTGTCCTATATACTCTCTATATATATACTGTATACAGGGGAGGAAAACGGTGTCCTATATACTCTCTATATATATACTGCATACAGGGGAGGAGAACGGTGTCCTATATACTCTATATATACTGCATACAGGGGAGGAGAACGATGTCCTATATACTCTCTATATATACTGTATACAGGGGAGGAGAACGGTGTCCTATATACTCTCTATATATACTGTATACAGGGGAGGAGAACGGTGTCCTATATACTCTCTATATATACTGTATACAGGGGAGGAGAACGGTGTCCTATATACTCTCTATATATACTGTATACAGGGGAGGAGAACGGTGTCCTACAGTGGGTACGGAAAGTATTCAGACCCCCTTAAATTTTTCACTCTTTGTTATATTGCAGCCATTTGCTAAAATCATTTAAGTTCATTCTTCTTCCTCATGAATGTACACATAGCACCCCATACTGACAGAAAAACACAGAATTGTTGACATTGTTGCAGATTTATTAAAAAAGAAAAACTGAAATATCACATGGTCCTAAGTATTCAGACCCTTTGCTGTGACACTCATATATTTAACTCAGGTGCTTTCCATTTCTTCTGATCATCCTTGAGATGGTTCTACACCTTCATTTGAGTCCAGCTGTGTTTGATTATACTGATTAGACTTGATTAGGAAAGCCACAAACCTGTCTATATAAGACCTTCCAGATCACAATGCATGTCAGAGCAAATGAGAATCATGAGGTCAAAGGAACTGCCTGAAGAGCTCAGAGACAGAATTGTGGCAAGGCACAGATCTGGCCAAGGTTACAAAAAGATTTCTGTTGCACTTAAGGTTCCTAAGAGCACAGTGGCCTCCATAATCCTCAAATAGAAGACGTTTGGGACGACCAGAACCCTTCCTAGAGCTGGCCGTCCGGCCAAACTGAGCTATCGGGGGAGAAGAGCTTTGGTGAGAGAGGTAAAGAAGAACCCAAAGATCACTGTGGCTGAGCTCCAGAGATGCAGTCAGGAGATGGGAGAAAGTTGTAGAAAGTCAACCATCACTGCAGCCCTCCACCAGTCGGGGCTTTATGGCAGAGTGGCCCGACGGAAGCCTCTCCTCAGTGTAAGACACATGAAAGCCCGCATGGAGTTTGCTAAAAAACACCTGAAGGACTCCAAGATGGTGAGAAATAAGATTCTCTGGTCTGATGAGACCAAAATAGAACTTTTTGGCCTTAATTCTAAGCGGTATGTGTGGAGAAAACCAGGCACTGCTCATCACCTGTCCAATACAGTCCCAACAGTGAAGCATGGTGGTGGCAGCATCATGCTGTGGGGGTGTTTTTCAGCTGCAGGGACAGGACGACTGGTTGCAATCGAGGGAAAGATGAATGCGGCCAAGTACAGGGATATCCTGGACAAAAACCTTCTCCAGAGTGCTCTGGACCTCAGACTGGGCCGAAGGTTTACCTTCCAACAAGACAATGACCCTAAGCAGAAAGAGGCCAAGCAAGTTATAAGAACTTCTAAAGCACAGGCAGAAGAAAAACTAGCTCAGTCTATGAAAAAGGGGGATAAGACATTCTTCAGATATATAAATGAAAAAAGGAAATTAAAACAAGGAATAACTAAATTAAAAACAAAGGACGGAAGGTATGTAGAAGAGAATAAAGGGCTAGCCGACTGCCTTAATGAATACTTCTGTTCAGTTTTTACAGAAGAAAAAGAAGGAGAAGGACCTCCACTTGAAAGGATGACTAATGAATCGTTTGATGCATGTGTCTTTACAGAGGAAGACGTTCTAAGATTGCTGTCTAAAGTGAAGACAAATAAGTCACAGGGTCCTGATGAGATACACCCAAAATTATTAAAAGAGCTTAGTGGTGAGCTGGCAAAACCATTAACAGATTTATTTAACCAATCATTAGTAACAGGAGTCGTCCCGGAAGATTGGAAATTGGCAAATGTCGTGCCCATTCACAAGAAAGGTAGTAGGGAGGAATCGAGCAACTATAGACCAGTGAGTCTGACATCAATAGTATGCAAATTAATGGAAACCCTATTAAAGGATAGGATTGTGGAACATCTTAAATCCCATGGATTGCAAGATGAAAAACAACATGGGTTTACTTCAGGGAGATCATGTCAAACAAATCTTATAGATTTTTTTGACTGGGTGACTAAAATAATAGACGGTGGAGGTGCAGTAGACATTGCATATCTAGATTTTAGTAAGGCTTTTGACACTGTCCCACATAGAAGACTTATCAATAAACTGCAGTCATTGAGCATGGACTCCCATATTGTTGAGTGGATTAGGCAGTGGCTGAGTGACAGACAACAGAGGGTTGTAGTCAATGGAGAACATTCAGAACAAGGTCATGTTACCAGTGGGGTACCTCAGGGATCTGTACTGGGACCAATTTTGTTTAATATCTTCATAAGTGATATTGCAAAAGGCCTCGATGGTAAGGTTTGTCTTTTTGCTGATGACACAAAGATATGTAACAGGGTTGATGTTCCTGGAGGGAAACGCCAGATGGAAAAGGATTTAGGAAAACTAGAAGAATGGTCAGAACTCTGGCAACTGAAATTTAATGTGGATAAGTGCAAGATAATGCACCTGGGGGGTAAAAACCCAAGGGCAGAATATAGAATATTTGACACAGTCCTGACCTCAGTATCTGAGGAAAGGGATTTAGGAGTAATTATTTCAGAAGACTTAACGGTGGGAAGACAATGTAATAGAGCAGCACAAAATGCCAGCAGAATGCTTGGATGTATAGGGAGAGGTATAAGCAGTAGAAAGAGAGAAGTGCTTATGCCGCTGTACAGAACACTGGTGAGACCTCACTTGGAGTATTGTGCGCAGTACTGGAGGCCATATCTCCAGAAGGATATACTGTAGATACTCTAGAGAGAGTTCAGAGAAGAGCTACTAAACTAGTACATGGATTGCAGGAAAAAACTTACCAGGAAAGGATAAAGGACCTTAACATGTATAGCTTGGAAGAAAGAAGAGACAGAGGGGATATGATAGAAACGTTTAAATACATAAAGGGAATCAACTCGGTAAAGGAGGAGAGCATATTTAAAAGAAGAAAAACTACCACAAGAGGACACCGTTTTAAATTAGAGGGGCAAAGGTTTAAAAGTAATATGAGGAAGTATTACTTTACTGAGAGAGTAGTGGATGCATGGAATAACCTTCCTGCAGAAGTGGTAGCTGCAAATACAGTGAAGGAGTTTAAGCATGCATGGGATAGGCATAAGGCTATCCTTCATATAAGATAGGGCCAGGGACTATTCATAGGATTCAGATATATTGGGCAGACTAGATGGGCCAAATGGTTCTTATCTGCCGACACATTCTATGTTTCTATGTTTCACAGCTAAAATAACGAAGGAGTGGCTTCACAACAACTCCGTGACTGTTCTTGAATGGCCCAGCCAGAGCCCTGACTTAAACCCAATTGAGCATCTCTGGAGAGACGTAAAAATGGCTGTCCACCAACGTTTACCATCCAACCTGACAGAACTGGAGAGGATCTGCAAGGAGGAATGGCAGAGGATCCCCAAATCCAGGTGTGAAAGACTTGTTGCATCTTTCCCAAAAAGACTCCTGGCTGTATTAGATCAAAAGGGGGCTTCTACTAAATACTGAGCAAAGGGTCTGAATACTTAGGACCATGTGATATTTCAGTTTTTCTTTTTTAATAAATCTGCAACAATGTCAACAATTCTGTGTTTTTCTGTCAGTATGGGGTGCTATGTGTACATTCATGAGGAAGAAGAATGGCTGCAATATAACAAAGAGTGAAAAATTTAAGGGGGTCTGAATACTTTCCGTACCCACTGTATACTGCATACAGGGGAGGCTTTTTTAGGCTTTTTTTTGCATTTATGCCCCCGGTGATCCCGCCAATAAGATTCCCCCGGTGATACCGCCAATAAGATTCCCCCGTGATCCCGCCAATAAGATTCCCACGGTGATCCTGTCAATAGGATTCCCCCGGTGATCCTGCCAATAAGGTTCCCCCATTGATCCCATCAATAAGATGCCCCCAGTGATCCCGCCAATAAGATTCCCCCGGTGATCCCGCCAATAAGATTTCCCCCGGTGATCCCGCCAATAAGATTCCCCGGTGATCCCGCCAATAAGATTCTCCCGGTGATCCCGCCAATAAGATTCCCCCTGTGATTCTGCCAATAAGATTCCCCCAGTGATCCCGCCAATAAGATTCCCCCGGTGATTCTGCCAATAAGATTCCCTCGGTGATCCCACCAAAAAGATTCCCCCGGTGATCCTGCCAATAAGATTCCCCCGGTGATACCACCAATAAGATTTCCCCCGGTGATCCCGCCAATAAGATTCCCCGGTGATCCCGCCAATAAGATTTCCCCGGTGATCCCGCCAATAAGATTCCCCCAGTGATTCCGCCAATAAGATTCCCCCAGTGATCCCACCAATAAGATTCCCCCGGTGATCCCACCAATAAGATTTCCCCCGGTGATCCCGCCAATAAGATTTCCCCGGTGATCCCACCAATAAGATTCCCCCATTGATCCCGCCAATGAGATTCCCCCGGTGATCCCGCCAATAAGATTTCCCTGATGATCCTGCCAATAAGATTCCCCCGGTGATCCCGCCAATAAGATTCCCCCCAGTGATCCCGCCAATAAAATTCCCCCACTGATCCCGCCAATAAGATTCCCCCGGTGATCCCACCAATAAGATTTCCCTGGTGATCCCGCCAATAAGATTCCCCTATTGATCCCACCAAGTAGATTCCCCCATTGATCCCGCCAATAAGATTCCCCTGTTGATCCCGCCAATAAGATTTCGCTGGTGATCCCGCCAATAATATTCCTCCGGTGATCCCGCCAATAAGATTCCCCCGGTGATTCTGCCAATAAGATTCCCCGGTGATCCCGCCAATAAGATTTCCCCAGTGATCCCGCCAATAAGATTCCCCCGGTGATCCCGCCAATAAGGTTCCCCCGTTGATCCCGCCAATAAGATTCCCCCGGTGATCCCGCCAATAAGATTCCCCCAGTGATCCCACCAATAAGATTCCCTCGGTGATCCCACCAAAAAGATTCCCCCGGTGATCCTGCCAATAAGATTCCCCCGGTGATCCAACCAATAAGATTTCCCCCGGTGATCCCGCCAATAAGATTCCCCGGTGATCCCGCCAATAAGATTTCCCCGGTGATCCCGCCAATAAGATTCTCCCGGTGATCCCGCCAATAAGATTCCCCTGGTGATTCTGCCAATAAGATTCCCCGGTGATCCCGCCAATAAGATTTCCCCAGTGATCCCGCCAATAAGATTCCCCCGGTGATCCCGCCAATAAGGTTCCCCCGTTGATCCCGCCAATAAGATTCCCCCGGTGATCCCGCCAATAAGATTCCCCCAGTGATCCCGCCAATAAGATTCCCTCGGTGATCCCACCAAAAAGATTCCCCCGGTGATCCTGCCAATAAGATTCCCCCGGTGATCCCGCCAATAAGATTTCCCCCGGTGATCCCGCCAATAAGATTTCCCCGGTGATTCTGCCAATAAGATTCCCCCGGTGATCCCGCCAATAAGGTTCCCCCGTTGATCCCGCCAATAAGATTCCCCCGGTGATCCCGCCAATAAGATTCCCCCGGTGATTCTGCCAATAAGATTCCCTCGGTGATCCCGCCAATAAGGTTCCCCCGTTGATCCCGCCAATAAGATTCCCCCGGTGATCCCGCCAATAAGATTCCCTCGGTGATCCCACCAAAAAGATTCCCCCCGGTGATCCCGCCAATAAGATTCCCTCGGTGATCCCACCAAAAAGATTCCCCCGGTGATCCTGCCAATAAGATTCCCCCGGTGATCCTGCCAATAAGATTTCCCTGGTGATCCCGCCAATAATATTCCCCCGGTGATCCCACCAATAAGATTCCCCCGGTGATCCCACCAATAAGGTTTCCCCCGGTGATCCCGCCAATAAGATTCCCCGATAAGATTCCCCCGGTGATCCCGCCAATAAGATTCCCCCATTGATCCCGCCAATGAGATTCCCCCGGTGATCCCGCCAATAAGATTTCCCTGATGATCCCATCAATAAGATTCCCCCATTCATCCCGCCAATAAGATTCCCCCGGTGATCCCGCCAATAAGATTCCCCCGTGATCCCGCCAATAAGATTCCCACGGTGATCCATGTCAATAGGATTCCCCCGGTGATCCTGCCAATAAGGTTTCCCCATTGATCCCGTCAATAAGATGCCCCCAGTGATCCCACCAATAAGATTCCCTCGGTGATCCCACCAAAAAGATTCCCCCGGTGATCCTGCCAATAAGATTCCCCCGGTGATCCCACCAATAAGATTTCCCCCGGTGATCCCGCCAATAAGATTCCCCGGTGATCCCACCAATAAGATTTCCCCGGTGATCCCGCCAATAAGATTCCCCCAGTGATCCCACCAATAAGATTCCCCCGGTGATCCCACCAATAAGATTTCCCCCGGTGATCCCGCCAATAAGATTTCCCCGGTGTTCCCGCCAATAAGATTCCCCCGGTGATCCCGCCAATAAGATTCCCCCCAGTGATCCCGCCAATAAAATTCCCCCACTGATCCCGCCAATAAGATTCCCCCATTGATCCCGCCAATAAGATTCCCCTGTTGATCCCGCCAATAAGATTTCGCTGGTGATCCCGCCAATAATATTCCCCCGGTGATCCCGCCAATAAGATTCCCCCGGTGATCCCGCCAATAAGATTCCCCGGTGATTCTGCCAATAAGATTCCCCCGGTGATCCCGCCAATAAGATTCCCCCGGTGATTCTGCCAATAAGATTCCCCGGTGATCCCGCCAATAAGGTTCCCCCGTTGATCCCGCCAATAAGATTCCCCCGGTGATCCCGCCAATAAGATTCCCTCGGTGATCCCACCAAAAAGATTCCCCCGGTGATCCTGCCAATAAGATTCCCCCGGTGATCCTGCCAATAAGATTTCCCCCGGTGATCCCGCCAATAAGATTCCCCCGTGATCCCGCCAATAAGATTTCCCCGGTGATCCCGCCAATAAGATTCCCCCGGTGATCCCGCCAATAAGATTCCCCCGGTGATTCTGCCAATAAGATTCCCCCGGTGATCCCGCCAATAAGATTCCCCCGGTGATCCCGCCAATAAGATTCCCACGGTGATCCCATCAATAGGATTCCCCCGGTGATCCCGCCAATAAGGTTCCCCCGTTGATCCCGCCAATAAGATTCCCCCGGTGATCCCGCCAATAAGATTCCCTCGGTGATCCCACCAAAAAGATTCCCCCCGGTGATCCCGCCAATAAGATTCCCCCGGTGATCCCGCCAATAAGATTCCCCTGGTGATCCCACCAATAAGATTCCCCCAGTGATCCCGCCAATAAAATTCCCCCGCTGATCCCGCCAATAAGATTCCCCCGGTGATCCCGCCAATAAGATTCCCCCATTGATCCCGCCAATAAGATTCCTTCATTGATCCCGCCAATAAGATTCCCCCGGTGATCCTGCCAATAAGATTTCCCTGGTGATCCTGCCAATAATATTCCCCCGGTGATCCCACCAATAAGATTCCCCCGGTGATCCTGCCAATAAGATTCCCCCGGTGATTCTGCCAATAAGATTCCCCGGTGATCCCGCCAATAAGGTTCCCCCGTTGATCCCGCCAATAAGATTCCCCCGGTGATCCCGCCAATAAGATTCCCTGGGTGATCCCACCAAAAAGATTCCCCCAGTGATCCTGCCAATAAGATTCCCCCGGTGATCCTGCCAATAAGATTTCCCCCGGTGATCCCGCCAATAAGATTCCCCGGTGATCCCACCAAAAAGATTCCCCCGGTGATCCTGCCAATAAGATTCCCCCGGTGATCCTGCCAATAAGATTTCCCCCGGTGATCCCGCCAATAAGATTCCCCGGTGATCCCGCCAATAAGATTTCCCCGATGATCCTGCCAATAAGATTCCCCCGGTGATCCCACCAATAAGATTCCCCCCAGTGATCCCGCAAATAAAATTCCCCCGCTGATCCCGCCAATAAGATTCCCCCGCTGATCCCGCCAATAAGATTCCCCCATTGATCCCGCCAATAAGATTCCCCCATTGATCCCACCAATAAGATTCCCCCGGTGATCCCGCCAATAAGATTTCCCTGGTGATCCCGCCAATAATATTCCCCCGGTGATCCCACCAATAAGATTCCCCCGTTGATCCCGCCAATAAGATTCCCCCGGTGATCCCGCCATTAAGATTCCCCCGGTGATCCCGCCAATAAGATTCCCCCGGTGATCCCACCAATAGGATTCCCCCCAGTGATCCCGCCAATAAAATTCCCCCGCTGATCCCGCCAATAAGATTCCCCCGGTGATCCTGCCAATAATATTCCCCTGGTGATCCCACCAATAAGATTCCCCCGGTGATCCCGCCAATAAGATTCCCCCGGTGATCCCACCAATAAGAATCCCCCGGTGATCCCACCAATAAGATTTCCCCAGTGATCCCATCAATAAGAATCCCCCGGTGATCCCACCAATAAGATTTCCCCGGTGATCCCGCCAATAAGATTCCCCCAGTGATTCCACCAATAAGATTCCCCCGGTGATCCCGCCAATAAGATTTCCCCGGTGATCCCGCCAATAAGATTCCCCCAGTGATTCCACCAATAAGATTCCCCCGGTGATCCCGCCAATAAGATTTCCCCGGTGATCCCACCAAAAAGATTCCCCCGGTGATCCTGCCAATAAGATTCCCCCGGTGATCCTGCCAATAAGATTCCCCGGTGATCCCGCCAATAAGATTTCCCCGGTGATCCCGCCAATAAGATTTCCCCCAGTGATCCCGCAAATAAAATTCCCCCGCTGATCCCGCCAATAAGATTCCCCCGGTGATCCCGCCAATAAGATTCCCCCATTGATCCCACCAATAAGATTCCCCCGGTGATCCCGCCAATAAGATTTCCCTGGTGATCCTGCCAATAAGATTCCCCCAGTGATTCCGCCAATAAGATTCCCCCGGTGATCCCGCCAATAAGATTCCCCCGGTGATCCCACCAATAAGATTTCCCCCGGTGATCCCGCCAATAAGATTTCCCCTGTGATCCCGCCAATAAGATTTCCCTGATGATCCTGCCAATAAGATTCCCTAAGTGATCCCGCCAATAAGATTCCCCCCAGTGATCCCGCCAATAAAATTCCCCCGCTGATCCCGCCAATAAGATTCCCCCGGTGATCCCGCCAATAAGATTCCCCCGGTGATCCCGCCAATAAGATTCCCCCGGTGATCCCGCCAATAAGATTTCCCTGGTGATCCTGCCAATAATATTCCCCCGGTGATCCCACCAATAAGATTCCCCCGGTGATCCCGCCAATAAGATTCCCCCGGTGATCCCGCCATTAAGATTCCCCCGGTGATCCCACCAATAAGATTCCCCCGGTGATCCCACCAATAAGATTTCCCTGGTGATCCATCCAATAAGATTCCCCCGTTGATCCTGCCAATAAGATTTCCCTGGTGATCCCGCCAATAAGATTTCCCCGGTGATCCCGCCAATAAGATTTCCCTGGTGATCCCGCCAATAATATTCCCCCGGTGATCCATCCAATAATATTCCCCCGGTGATCCCACCAATAAGATTCCCCCGGTGATCCCGCCAATAAGATTCCCCCGGTGATCCCGCCATTAAGATTCCCCCGGTGATCCCACCAATAAGATTCCCCCGGTGATCCCACCAATAAGATTTCCCTGGTGATCCATCCAATAAGATTCCCCCGTTGATCCCGCCAATAAGATTTCCCTGGTGATCCCGCCAATAAGATTTCCCCGGTGATCCCGCCAATAAGATTTCCCTGGTGATCCCGCCAATAATATTCCCCCGGTGATCCCGCCAATAAGATTCCCCCGGTGATCCCACCAATAAGATTCCCCCGGTGATCCCACCAATAAGATTCCCCCGGTGATTCTGCCAATAAGATTCCCCGGTGATCCCGCCAATAAGGTTCCCCCGTTGATCCCGCCAATAAGATTCCCCCGGTGATCCCGCCAATAAGATTCCCTGGGTGATCCCACCAAAAAGATTCCCCCGGTGATCCAGCCAATAAGATTCCCCCGGTGATCCTGCCAATAAGATTTCCCCCGGTGATCCCGCCAATAAGATTCCCCGGTGATCCCACCAAAAAGATTCCCCCGGTGATCCTGCCAATAAGATTCCCCCGGTGATCCTGCCAATAAGATTTCCCCCGGTGATCCCGCCAATAAGATTCCCCGGTGATCCCGCCAATAAGATTTCCCCGGTGATCCCGCCAATAAGATTTCCCCGATGATCCTGCCAATAAGATTCCCCCGGTGATCCCACCAATAAGATTCCCCCCAGTGATCCCGCAAATAAAATTCCCCCGCTGATCCCGCCAATAAGATTCCCCCGGTGATCCCGCCAATAAGATTCCCCCATTGATCCCACCAATAAGATTCCCCCGGTGATCCCACCAATAAGATTCCCCCGTTGATCCCGCCAATAAGATTTCCCTGATGATCCTGCCAATAAGATTCCCCCAGTGATCCCGCCAATAAGATTCCCCCATTGATCCCGCCAATAAGATTCCCCCGGTGATCCTGCCAATAATATTCCCCTGGTGATCCCACCAATAAGATTCCCCCGGTGATCCCGCCAATAAGATTCCCCCGGTGATCCCGCCATTAAGATTCCCCCGGTGATCCCACCAATAAGATTCCCCCGGTGATCCCACCAATAAGATTTTCCTGGTGATCCCGCCAATAAGATTCCCCCATTGATCCCACCAAGTAGATTCCCCAATTGATTCCGGCAATAAGATTCCCCCGTTGATCCCGCCAATAAGATTTCCCTGGTGATCCCGCCAATAATATTCCCCCGGTGATCCCGCCAATAAGATTCCCCCGGTGATCCCGCCAATAAGATTCCCCCAGTGATCCCGCCAATAAGATTCCCCCAGTGATCCCGCCAATAAGATTCCCCGGTGATCCCACCAATAAGAATACCCCGGTGATCCCACCAATAAGATTCCCCCAGTGATCCCGCCAATAAGATTCCCCCAGTGATCCCGCCAATAAGATTCCCCGGTGATCCCACCAATAAGAATCCCCCGGTGATCCCGCCAATAAGATTCCCCGGTGATCCCACCAATAAGAATCCCCCGGTGATCCCACCAATAAGATTTCCCCAGTGATCCCATCAATAAGAATCCCCCGGTGATCCCACCAATAAGATTTCCCCGGTGATCCCGCCAATAAGATTCCCCCAGTGATTCCACCAATAAGATTCCCCCGGTGATCCCGCCAATAAGATTTCCCCGCTGATCCCGCCAATAAGATTCCCCCAGTGATCCCGCCAATAAGATTCCCCCTAGTGATCCCGCCAATAAAATTCCCCCGCTGATCCCGCCAATAAGATTCCCCCGGTGATCCCGCCATTAAGATTCCCCCGGTGATCCCACCAATAAAATTCCCCCGGTGATCCCACCAATAAGATTTCCCTGGTGATCCCGCCAATAAGATTCCCCCATTGATCCCACCAAGTAGATTCCCCCATTGATCCCGCCAATAAGATTCCCCCGTTGATCCCGCCAATAAGATTTCCCTGGTGATCCCGCCAATAATATTCCCCCGGTGATCCCGCCAATAAGATTCCCCCGGTGATCCCGCAAATAAAATTCCCCCGCTGATCCCGCCAATAAGATTCCCCCGGTGATCCCGCCAATAAGATTCCCCCATTGATCCCACCAATAATATTCCCCCGGTGATCCCACCAATAAGATTCCCCCGTTGATCCCGCCAATAAGATTCCCCCGGTGATCCCGCCATTAAGATTCCCCCGGTGATCCCGCCAATAAGATTCCCCCGGTGATCCCACCAATAGGATTCCCCCGGTGATCCCACCAATAAGATTTCCCTGGTGATCCCGCCAATAAGATTCCCCCATTGATCCCCCCAAGTAGATTCCCCCATTGATCCCGCCAATAAGATTCCCCCGTTAAACCCGCCAATAAGATTTCCCTGGTGATCCCGCCAATAATATTCCCCTGGTGATCCCGCCAATAAGATTCCCCCGGTGATCCCACCAATAAGATTTCCCCCGGTGATCCCGCCAATAAGATTTCCCCGGTGATCCCGCCAATAAGATTCCCCTGGTGATCCCGCCAATAAGATTCCCCCATTGATCCCGCCAATAAGATTCCCCCGGTGATCCCGCCAATAAGATTTCCCTGATGATCCTGCCAATAAGATTCCCCCAGTGATCCCGCCGATAAGATTCCCCCCAGTGATCCCGCCAATAAAATTCCCCCGCTGATCCCGCCAATAAGATTCCCCCGGTGATCCCGCCAATAAGATTCCCCCATTGATCCCGCCAATAAGATTCCCCCGGTGATCCTGCCAATAATATTCCCCTGGTGATCCCACCAATAAGATTCCCCCGGTGATCCCGCCAATAAGATTCCCCCGGTGATCCCGCCATTAAGATTCCCCCGGTGATCCCACCAATAAGATTCCCCCGGTGATCCCACCAATAAGATTTTCCTGGTGATCCCGCCAATAAGATTCCCCCATTGATCCCACCAAGTAGATTCCCCAATTGATTCCGCCAATAAGATTCCCCCGTTGATCCCGCCAATAAGATTTCCCTGGTGATCCCGCCAATAATATTCCCCCGGTGATCCCGCCAATAAGATTCCCCCGGTGATCCCGCCAATAAGATTCCCCCAGTGATCCCGCCAATAAGATTCCCCCAGTGATCCCGCCAATAAGATTCCCCGGTGATCCCACCAATAAGAATCCCCCGGTGATCCCACCAATAAGATTCCCCCAGTGATCCCGCCAATAAGATTCCCCCAGTGATCCCGCCAATAAGATTCCCCGGTGATCCCACCAATAAGAATCCCCCGGTGATCCCGCCAATAAGATTCCCCGGTGATCCCACCAATAAGAATCCCCCGGTGATCCCACCAATAAGATTTCCCCAGTGATCCCATCAATAAGAATCCCCCGGTGATCCCACCAATAAGATTTCCCCGGTGATCCCGCCAATAAGATTCCCCCAGTGATTCCACCAATAAGATTCCCCCGGTGATCCCGCCAATAAGATTTCCCCGGTGATCCCGCCAATAAGATTCCCCCGGTGATTCCGCCAATAAGATTTCCCTGATGATCCTGCCAATAAGATTCCCCCAGTGATCCCGCCAATCCCCCCAGTGATCCCGCCAATAAAATTCCCCCGCTGATCCCGCCAATAAGATTCCCCCGGTGATCCCACCAATAAGATTTCCCCCGGTGATCCCGCCATTAAGATTCCCCCGGTGATCCCACCAATAAAATTCCCCCGGTGATCCCACCAATAAGATTTCCCTGGTGATCCCGCCAATAAGATTCCCCCATTGATCCCACCAAGTAGATTCCCCCATTGATCCCGCCAATAAGATTTCCCTGGTGATCCCGCCAATAATATTCCCCCGGTGATCCCGCCAATAAGATTCCCCCGGTGATCCCGCCAATAAGATTCCCCCGGTGATCCCGCCAATAAGATTCCCCGGTGATCCCACCAATAAGAATCCCCCGGTGATCCCACCAATAAGATTCCCCCAGTGATCCCGCCAATAAGATTCCCCCAGTGATCCCGCCAATAAGATTCCCCCATTGATCTTGCCAATAAGATTCCCCCGGTGATCCCGCCAATAAGATTTCCCTGGTGATCCCGCCAATAAGAATCCCCCGGTGATCCTGCCAATAATATTCCCCCGGTGATCCCACCAATAAGATTCCCCCGGTGATCCCGCCAATAAGATTCCCCCGGTGATCCCGCCATTAAGATTCCCCCGGTGATCCCACCAATAAGATTCCCCCGGTGATCCCACCAATAAGATTTCCCTGGTGATCCCGCCAATAAGATTCCCCCATTGATCCCACCAAGTAGATTCCCCCATTGATCCCGCCAATAAGATTCCCCCGTTGATCCCGCCAATAAGATTCCCCCGGTGATCCCACCAATAAGATTTCCCCCGGTGATCCCGCCAATAAGATTTCCCCAGTGATCCCGCCAATAAGATTCCCCCGGTGATCCCGCCAATAAGATTTCCCCCGGTGATCCCGCCAATAAGATTTCCCCAGTGATCCCGCCAATAAGATTCCCCCATTGATCCCGCCAATAAGATTCCCCCGGTGATCCCGCCAATAAGATTTCCCTGATGATCCTGCCAATAAGATTCCCCCAGTGATCCCGCCAATAAGATTCCCCCCAGTGATCCCGCCAATAAAATTCCCCCGCTGATCCCGCCAATAAGATTCCCCCGGTGATCCCGCCAATAAGATTCCCCCATTGATCCCGCCAATAAGATTCCCCCATTGATCTGGCCAATAAGATTCCCCCGGTGATCCCGCCAATAAGATTTCCCTGGTGATCCTGCCAATAATATTCCCCCGGTGATCCCACCAATAAGATTCCCCCGGTGATCCCGCCAATAAGATTCCCCCGGTGATCCCGCCAATAAGATTTCCCTGGTGATCCTGCCAATAATATTCCCCCGGTGATCCCACCAATAAGATTCCCCCGGTGATCCCGCCAATAAGATTCCCCCGGTGATCCCGCCAATAAGATTCCCCCGGTGATCCCACCAATAAGATTTCCCTGGTGATCCATCCAATAAGATTCCCCCGTTGATCCCGCCAATAAGATTTCCCTGGTGATCCCGCCAATAATATTCCCCCGGTGATCCCGCCAATAAGATTCCCCCGGTGACCCACCAATAAGATTCCCCGGTGATCCCGCCATTAAGATTCATGGTGCAACGCTCTGCGATATATAAATCCTCTATAATAATAATAATAATAATCTATAAATCCTGTGTGATAATATCCAATGGTTGCGCACAGATCAGAGATAATAAATGGTGCAGAGCAGAGCGGCACTACATAGAATGCAGAGCAAAGTGCGGCACAGGACAGGTCCTGGAAGCGGAACGCACAGGGGAAGATTTTGATGAAACTCGTCTTCCTCCACGACCAAATAAAACCTTCGCTGTGCGTTCCGCTTCCAACCCCCGCAGTGCTGCACTCTCTTTTGGATTAATGATAATAATAATATATAAATCCTATATAATAGTGACAATGATATATTAGAGATCGACTGATTATCAGCAACACCGATATATTTGGGGCCGATATGCACTTTCCTCGATGTATCAGAATGGCCCTTTTGATTACCGATATTGCTGTGATGTCATTGCGTATGTTGCGCCACGCACCTCCGCGCACTGGGCAGCTCTTAGGCCGCCTCCCTCAGCCTCCTTACAGTGTGTTTTACCCGCCGCTGCCACACTGGAGTTTGCATGCTGCACAGGCGGTCGGCCGGGACAGAGAGTTCTGTATCTGTTCTGTAACACAGCTGCTGCGGCCACCCAATCACAGCCACCCACTGTGTACCAACCAGCCACAGGCCCTGGACCTGTATGTGCCAGCCACCACACAGGGTACCAGCCAGCCACAAAAGGGTGCCAGACAGCCAGGTTGCCACCCACCCACCCAGTGCCAGGCAGCCACCAAAGGGTGCCAGCCAGCCGCCCACAGGGTGCCAGCCAGCCACCCACCACAGGGTGCCAGCCAGCCACCCACCACAGGGTGCCAGCCAGCCACCCACCACAGGGTGCCAGCCAGCCATCTACCACAGGGTGCCAGCCAGCCACCCACCACAGGGTGCCAGCCACCTACCACAGGGTGCCAGCCAGCCACCCACCACAGGGTGCCAGCCAGCCAGCCACCCACCACAGGGTGCAAGCCAGCCATCTACCACAGGGTGCAAGCCAGCCATCTACCACAGGGTGCAAGCCAGCTATCTACCACAGGGTGCCAGCCAGCCACCCACCACAGGGTGCCAGCCAGCCACCCACCACAGGGTGCCAGCCAGCCAGCCACCCACCACAGGGTGCAAGCCAGCCAGCCACCACAGGGTGCCAGCCAGCCACCCACCACAGGGTGCCAGCCAGCCAGCCACCCACCACAGGGTGCAAGCCAGCCATCTACCACAGGGTGCCAGCCAGCCAGCCACCCACCACAGGGTGCAAGCCAGCCATCTACCACAGGGTGCAAGCCAGCCATCTACCACAGGGTGCCAGCCACCCACCACAGGGTGCCAGCCAGCCACCCACCCACCACAGGGTGCCAGCCAGCCATCTACCACAGGGTGCCAGCCAGCCAGCCACCACAGGGTGCAAGCCAGCCATCTACCACAGGGTGCAAGCCAGCCATCTACCACAGGGTGCCAGCCACCCACCACAGGGTGCCAGCCAGCCACCTACCACAGGGTGCAAGCCAGCTATCTACCACAGGGTGCCAGCCACCCACCACAGGGTGCCAGCCAGCCACCCACCACAGGGTGCCAGCCAGCCACCCACCACAGGGTGCCAGCCAGCCAGCCACCCACCACAGGGTGCCAGCCAGCCACCCACCACAGGGTGCCAGCCAGCCACCCACCACAGGGTGCCAGCCAGCCAGCCACCCACCACAGGGTGCAAGCCAGCCATCTACCACAGGGTGCAAGCCAGCCATCTACCACAGGGTGCCAGCCACCCACCACAGGGTGCCAGCCAGCCACCCACCACAGGGTGCCAGCCAGCCATCTACCACAGGGTGCCAGCCAGCCAGCCACCACAGAGTGCAAGCCAGCCATCTACCACAGGGTGCAAGCCAGCCATCTACCACAGGGTGCCAGCCACCCACCACAGGGTGCCAGCCAGCCACCTACCACAGGGTGCAAGCCAGCTATCTACCACAGGGTGCCAGCCACCCACCACAGGGTGCCAGCCAGCCACCCACCACAGGGTGCCAGCCACCCACCACAGGGTGCCAGCCAGCCACCCACCACAGGGTGCCAGCCAGCCACCCACCACAGGGTGCCAGCCAGCCAGCCACCCACCACAGGGTGCAAGCCA
The DNA here is from genome assembly GCF_965119305.1 of Pelophylax lessonae. Taxonomy (NCBI): domain Eukaryota; kingdom Metazoa; phylum Chordata; class Amphibia; order Anura; family Ranidae; genus Pelophylax; species Pelophylax lessonae. The sequence goes on from NW_028120009.1 coordinate 32,919, forward strand.
GCCAGCCACCCACCACAGGGTGCAAGCCAGCCATCTACCACAGGGTGCCAGCCAGCCAGCCACCCACCACAGGGTGCAAGCCAGCCATCTACCACAGGGTGCAAGCCAGCCATCTACCACAGGGTGCCAGCCACCCACCACAGGGTGCCAGCCAGCCACCCACCACAGGGTGCCAGCCAGCCATCTACCACAGGGTGCCAGCCAGCCAGCCAGCCACCACAGGGTGCAAGCCAGCCATCTACCACAGGGTGCAAGCCAGCCATCTACCACAGGGTGCAAGCCAGCCATCTACCACAGGGTGCCAGCCACCCACCACAGGGTGCCAGCCAGCCACCCACCACAGGGTGCCAGCCAGCCAGCCACCCACCACAGGGTGCAAGCCAGCCATCTACCACAGGGTGCCAGCCAGCCAGCCACCCACCACAGGGTGCAAGCCAGCCATCTACCACAGGGTGCAAGCCAGCCATCTACCACAGGGTGCCAGCCACCCACCACAGGGTGCCAGCCAGCCACCCACCACAGGGTGCCAGCCAGCCATCTACCACAGGGTGCCAGCCAGCCAGCCACCACAGGGTGCAAGCCAGCCATCTACCACAGGGTGCAAGCCAGCCATCTACCACAGGGTGCCAGCCACCCACCACAGGGTGCCAGCCAGCCACCTACCACAGGGTGCAAGCCAGCTATCTACCACAGGGTGCCAGCCACCCACCACAGGGTGCCAGCCAGCCACCCACCACAGGGTGCCAGCCACCCACCACAGGGTGCCAGCCAGCCACCCACCACAGGGTGCCAGCCAGCCACCCACCACAGGGTGCAAGCCAGCTATCTACCACAGGGTGCCAGCCAGCCACCCACCACAGGGTGCCAGCCACCCACCACAGGGTGCCAGCCAGCCACCCACCACAGGGTGCCAGCCAGCCACCCACCACAGGGTGCCAGCCAGCCAGCCACCCACCACAGGGTGCAAGCCAGCCATCTACCACAGGGTGCAAGCCAGCTATCTACCACAGGGTGCCAGCCAGCCATTTTGGTTAAGCCTATATTAGTGTCTGACTCTTTCTTGTTTCAGTGGAGATGGATGGAGAGTTGTTATAAAGAATAAAGTGCGGTCTGGGAGTTTTTCTCTTCTCCATCGCCAGGAAAATCAGCAGCAGTGTGCAAACAATGTAATCAATAACTGCAACAACCAAAAATATGTCTAATCTTTGGGCCAATCTAAAGCCCGGTACACACACAACGAATTTCCGCCGACCGGTCGTCCATCTTTTGTCCAGAGTGGTGTCTGTTGGTTGGAATGTGCCTAGACTGCACACAAATTTTCTCGCCCAACAAAATTCTACTTCAGAAGTGATGTCATGTGATAGGAGTGATGTCATGTGATAGGAGTGATGTCATGTGATAGGAGTGATGTCATGTGATAGGAGTGATGTCATGTGATAGAAGTGATGTCATGTGATAGGAGTGATGTCATGTGATAGGAGTGATGTCATGTGATAGAAGTGTTGTCATGTGATAGAAGTGATGTCATGTGATAGGAGTGATGTCATGTGATAGGAGTGATGTCATGTGATAGAAGTGTTGTCATGTGATAGGAGTGATGTCATGTGATAGGAGTGATGTCATGTGATAGAAGTGATGTCATGTGATAGAAGTGATGTCATGTGATAGGAGTGATGTCATGTGATAGAAGTGTTGTCATGTGATAGAAGTGATGTCATGTGACAGGAGTGATGTCATGTGATAGAAGTGATGTCATGTGATAGAAGTGATGTCATGTGATAGGAGTGATGTCATGTGATAGAAGTGTTGTCATGTGATAGAAGTGATGTCATGTGATAGGAGTGATGTCATGTGATGGGAGTGATGTCATGTGATAGAAGTGATGTCATGTGACAGAAGTGATGTCATGTGATAGGAGTGATGTCATGTGATAGGAGTGATGTCATGTGATAGAAGTGTTGTCATGTGATAGAAGTGATGTCATGTGATAGAAGTGATGTCATGTGATAGGAGTGATGTCATGTGATAGGAGTGATGTCATGTGATAGAAGTGTTGTCATGTGATAGGAGTGATGTCATGTGATAGAAGTGATGTCATGTGATAGAAGTGATGTCATGTGATAGGAGTGATGTCATGTGATAGAAGTGATGTCATGTGATAGGAGTGATGTCATGTGATAGGAGTGATGTCATGTGATAGAAGTGTTGTCATGTGATAGGAGTGATGTCATGTGATAGAAGTGATGTCATGTGATAGAAGTGATGTCATGTGATAGGAGTGATGTCATGTGATAGAAGTGATGTCATAAGATAGGAGTGATGTCATGTGATAGAAGTGATGTCATGTGATAGGAGTGATGTCATGTGATAGGAGTGATGTCATGTGATAGGAGTGATGTCATGTGATAGGAGTGATGTCATGTGATAGAAGTGATGTCATGTGATAGAAGTGTTGTCATGTGATAGGAGTGATGTCATGTGATAGAAGTGATGTCATGTGATAGGAGTGATGTCATGTGATAGAAGTGATGTCATGTGATAGAAGTGATGTCATGTGATAGAAGTGATGTCATGTGATAGGAGTGATGTCATGTGATAGAAGTGATGTCATGTGATAGAAGTGATGTCATGTGATAGGAGTGATGTCATGTGATAGAAGTGTTGTCATGTGATAGAAGTGATGTCATGTGATAGGAGTGATGTCATGTGATAGGAGTGATGTCATGTGATAGAAGTGATGTCATGTGATAGGAGTGATGTCATGTGATGGGAGTGATGTCATGTGATAGGAGTGATGTCATGTGATAGGAGTGATGTCATGTGATAGGAGTGATGTCATGTGATAGAAGTGATGTCATGTGATAGGAGTGATGTCATGTGATAGAAGTGATGTCATGTGATAGGAGTGATGTCATGTGATAGGAGTGATGTCATGTGATAGAAGTGATGTCATGTGATAGAAGTGATGTCATGTGATAGGAGTGATGTCATGTGATAGAAGTGTTGTCATGTGATAGAAGTGATGTCATGTGACAGGAGTGATGTCATGTGATAGAAGTGATGTCATGTGATAGAAGTGATGTCATGTGATAGAAGTGATGTCATGTGATAGGAGTGATGTCATGTGATAGAAGTGATGTCATGTGATAGAAGTGATGTCATGTGATAGAAGTGATGTCATGTGATAGAAGTGATGTCATGTGATAGAAGTGATGTCATGTGACAGAAGTGATGTCATGTGATAGGAGTGATGTCATGTGATAGGAGTGATGTCATGTGATAGAAGTGTTGTCATGTGATAGGAGTGATGTCATGTGATAGAAGTGATGTCATGTGATAGGAGTGATGTCATGTGATAGAAGTGATGTCATGTGATAGGAGTGATGTCATGTGATAGAAGTGATGTCATGTGATAGGAGTGATGTCATGTGATAGAAGTGATGTCATGTGATAGAAGTGATGTCATGTGATGGGAGTGATGTCATGTGATGGGAGTGATGTCATGTGATAGGAGTGATGTCATGTTATAGAAGTGATGTCATGTGATAGGAGTGATGTCATGTGATAGGAGTGATGTCATGTGATAGGAGTGATGTCATGTGATAGAAGTGATGTCATGTGATAGAAGTGATGTCATGTGATAGAAGTGATGTCATGTGATAGAAGTGATGTCATGTGATAGAAGTGATGTCATGTGATAGGAGTGATGTCATGTGATAGAAGTGATGTCATGTGATAGGAGTGATGTCATGTGATAGAAGTGATGTCATGTGATAGAAGTGATGTCATGTGATAAGAGTGATGTCATGTGTTGGATTGCTTTCTTTGTGTTCTTTCTTCTCTGAGCATGCCCAGACTTGCTCATCAGATTTTTCCCTGTCGAAATCTGTACCGACTGCACGAAAATCAGCTGTGTTTTGACGGAGGACAAAAATTTTATAGCATGCACACCAGAATTTTTTCAGCCGAAAAGTCGGAGTCGGTTGTCGGAAGCATCATACTAAAGCCCCGTACACACACGTCGAAAATCGGCTGGCAATTTTCGGCCAACGTCCGATCTGCCGATTTTCGGCTTGTTAGTATGATGCTTCCGACAACCAATTCCGACTTTTCGGCCGAAAAAAATCTGGTGTGCAGACTATAAAATTTTTGTTGGCCGTCAACACAACGGCCGATTTTCGTGCAGTCAGTACAGATTTCGACAGGGAAAAATCTGATGAGCAAGACTGGGCATGCTCAGAGAAGAAGAACACAAAAAAAGCAACCAACACATGACATCACTCCTATCACATGACATCACTCCTATCACATGACATCACTCCTATCACATGACATCACTTCTATCACATGACATCACTCCTATCACATGACATCACTCCTATCACATGACAACACTTCTATCACATGACATCACTCCTATCACATGACATCACTCCTATCACATGACATCACTTCTATCACATGACATCACTTCTATCACATGACATCACTCCTATCACATGACATCACTCCTATCACATGACATCACTTCTATCACATGACATCACTTCTATCACATGACATCACTTCTGAAGTAGAATTTTGTTGGGTGAGAAAATTGGTGTGCAGTCTAGGCACATTCCAACCAACAAAACACCACTCTGGACAAAAGATGGACGACCGGTCGGCTGATAATCGTTGCGTGTGTACCGGGCTTAACCATCCGAAAATCGGCGGATCGGTCGTTGGACTAAAATTCCCGGCCGAATTTTGATGCGTGTGTACGAGGCATTAGAGTTCATCATGTTGCATTGTATAATGCAGCACAGAAAACACAATGAATCACAAGGTGAATGATCCCTATCCCAGGCAACAATAACAGATATGTTTCAGAAAAAAACAGGTGGCTAAAATCTGATGGAAGATCCCAACTACTGGACAGAGTAATCAGAGATGATTGTCACTGATAACTGCTATTTACAATGGTGTCTGACTCAGGATTTCAGTGGTTGATGTCCATACTTGAGCCAAGCTACACACTGAAGAGTGAGAAGTATTATCAAACTGAAAAGATTCACCAAAAGGTCATTGACAAAGTAAAGGCTATGCTGCAACCAGAGAATGCTGGCAACTCACTCTCATTCACGACTGACTGCTGGTCAGGACAAACAGAGTCACTAATGAGTCTTACATGTCACTTCATTGACAGCGGATGGACAAGAAGGCATTTGGTGTTGAATACAAAAGTGATGCAAGGATCCCACACTGGGGAGTACATTAGAGAAAGGTTTCTAGGCATGCTAGAAGAATGGGGAATCACCAAAGACCGAGTGATGCTTGTGCTTCGAGACAGCGGAGCGAACATGGTGAAAGGTATGAGACTTGCTGAAGTTGCATGGCACACACCCTCCAACTGGTGGTAAATGATGGTCTGTCACACCAGAAAGCTTTGCTGGACATTATTAGCATGCTGAAGAAGTGCGCAGGCCATTTCTTGCCAAGCAGTGACTGAGGTGCATTCAGGAAGACCTTGGCCTACCCAAAAACGACCTGATAGCGGCTGTCCAACACGATGGAACTCAGCTCTACACATGTTACAGAGGATGCTGGAGGAGAAGGGAGCTCTCACCATATATTCTGGTGAATATGGACTTGGAGGACATTCTTGTCCTACTGCAGATCAGTGGGACATTGTAGCCAACATGACGCTCCTACCCATTGAGGAAGGAACACTGGAGGGGAGTCATTACCACTCATCTGTGTCCTCTGTCCTCCCATGTGTGAGTGCTGAAGATGATTCTTCAACAGAATGAAGGACCCAACACACGAGGCATCAAAGCATGTAGGCAGGGAGGGACAGCCTCACCAAAAGGTTTGAGAAGCATGAGGAGAATAAAACTGTTGTGCTTGCATGGATCCTCGATACAAGAACCATCCTGAGCAAACCGCACACATCGATCGATTTTCATAGTCTGAATGAAAAAGGGCACAAGTCCATCCAGTTCAACCAATAAAAGGGGGGGGTGGACTTACACTTCCATACCCACACTCCCCGCACCCCCCATTCCCCCCCTCCATACCCGCACTCCCCCCACCCCCACACCCCCGCACCCCCCCATACCTGCACTCCCCCCACCCCCCCCCCCAATACCCACCCCCCCCATTCCCCCCCTCCATACCCGCACTTCCCACACCCCCGCACCCCCCACACCCGCACCCGCAATACCTGCACTCCCCCCACCCCCCATTCCCCCCCTCCATACCCGCACTCACCCCACCCCAACACCCATACCCGCACCCCCCATACCCACAATCCCCATACCCGCAATCCCCATACCCGCACCCTCCGTACCTGCACTCCCCATACCCGCACTCCCCATACCCACACCCTCCGTATCCGCACTCCCCATACCCACACCCCCCCATACCCGCACTCCCCATACCCGCACCCTCCGTACCTGCACTCCCCATACCCACACCCTCCGTATCCGCACTCCCCATACCCGCACCCCCCATACCCGCACTCCCCATACCCGCACCCCCATACCTGCACTCCCCATACCCGCACCCCCATACCCGTACCCTCCATACCCGCATCCCCCCCATACCTGCACCCCCCATATCAGCACCCCCATACCCACACCCTCCATACCTGCACTCCCCATACCCGCACCCCCCCATACCCCCACCCGCAATACCTGCACGACCCCCACCCCCCATTCCCCCCCTCCATACCCGCACTCACCCCACACCCATACCCGCACCCTCCATACCCGCAGCCCCCATACCCGCACTCCCCCCACACCCCATACCCGCACCACCCATACCCGAACTCCCCATACCCGCACCCCCATACCCGCACTCCCCATACCCGTACCCCCCCATACCCATACCCCCATACCCGCACCCCCCATACCCGCACCCCCCCCATACCCGCTCTCCCCATACCCGCACCCTCCATACCCGCACTCCCCATACCCGCACCCTCCGTACCTGCACTCCCCATACCCGCACCCTCCGTACCTGCACTCCCCATACCCGCACCCTCCGTACCCGCACTCCCCATACCCGCACTCCCCATACCCGCACCCTCCATAGAATAACGATGCGTCAGGCATTTTAAAAATGTGTGTCTGTCATTGTGAATGTAAACCAACTCCGTTTATATGTAGATGTGTAGTAAAGCAGTATATATGTAGTAGAGCAGTATATATGTAGTATATATGTAGTATATATGTAGTATAGCAGTATATATTTTGTAGAGCAGTATATATGTAGTATATATAAAGTAGAGCAGTATATATGGAGCAGAGCAATATATATTTAGTATATATGTAGTAGAGCAGTATATCTGTAGTATATATGTAGTATAGCAGTATATATGTTGTAGAGCAGTATATAAGTAGTATATATGTTATAGAGCAGTATATAAGTAGTATATATGTAGTAGAGCAGTATATATGTAGTATATATGTAGCAGAGCAGTATAGTATATGTAGTATATATGTAGTAGAGCAGTATATATGAGGTATATATGTAGTAGAGCAGTATATGTGTAGTATATATGTAAGGATCCCCCCACCATTGTATGTCAGGATCCCCCCCCCCCACCATTGTATGTCAGGATCCCCCCCACCATTGTATGTCAGGATCCCCCCCACCATTGTATGTCAGGATCCCCCCCCCCCACCATTGTATGTCAGGATCCCCCCCACCATTGTATGTCAGGATCCCCCCCACCATTGTATGTCAGGATCCCCCCCCCCCACCATTGTATGTCAGGATCCCCCCACCATTGTATGTCAGGATCCCCCCCCCCCACCATTGTATGTCAGGATCCCCCCCCACCATTGTATGTCAGGATCCCCCCCCCCCACCATTGTATGTCAGGATCCCCCCCCCCACCATTGTATGTCAGGATCCCCCCCCCCCACCATTGTATGTCAGGATCCCCCCCCCCCCACCATTGTATGTCAGGATCCCCCCCCCCACCATTGTATGTCGGGATTCCCCCCCCCCCCACCATTGTATGTCAGGATCCCCCACCATTGTATGTCAGGATCCCCCCCCCCCACCATTGTATGTCAGGATCCCCCCCCCCACCATTGTATGTCAGGATCCCCCCCCCCACCATTGTATGTCAGGATTCCCCCCCCCACCATTGTATGTCAGGATCCCCCCCCCCCACCATTGTATGTCAGGATCCCCCCCCCCACCATTGTATGTCAGGATTCCCCCCCCCACCATTGTATGTCAGGATCCCCCCCCCCCACCATTGTATGTCAGGATCCCCCCCCCCACCATTGTATGTCAGGATCCCCCCCCCCACCATTGTATGTCAGGATTCCCCCCCCCACCATTGTATGTCAGGATTCCCCCCCCCCCCACCATTGTATGTCAGGATTCCCCCCCCCCCACCATTGTATGTCAGGATTCCCCCCCCCCCCCCAACCATTGTATGTCAGGATCCCATGTTGTGTCTCGGGTAATAATGGGTTTCTCGGTGTTGTAGGCGGATGTTCCCATCGGTGAGGGTGAAGGTGAAAGGATTGGATCCGGCCAACCAGTATTATATCGCCATGGACATCATCCCGGTGGACTCCAAGAGATACAGGTCTGACCTCTGACCTCCATCATTTCATTACTAGGGGAACACAGTGACCCCCCCTTCCCCATTCCAGCCCCCTCACCCAATCCCCCCCACCCCAACATCCTTACCCCCCCAACCCCCCCCCTCGCAGTCTGACCTCTGACCTCCATCATTTCATTACTAGGAGCACGCAGTGACCCTCCCTTTCTCATTCCAGCCCCCCACCCAATCCCCCCCCAAGATCCTCACCCATCCAACCCCCCCCCCTTTGCAGTCTGACCTCCATCATTTCATTACCAGGAGAACACAGTGACCCCCCTTCTCCATTCCAGCCCCCTAATAACCTCAACCACCCAACCCCCCCCTCGCAGTCTGACCTCTGACCTCCATCATTTCATTGACAGGAGAACACAGTGACCCCCCTTCCCCAATCCCCCCCCAACATCCTCACCCAGCCTACCCCCCCCCCAAGTCTGACCTCTGACCTCCATCATTTCATTACCAGGAGAACACAGTGACCCCCCCTTCTCCATTCCAGCCCCCCTAATAACCTCAACCACCCAACCCCCCCCCCCCTCGCAGTCTGACCTCCATCATTTCATTGACAGGAGAACACAGTGACCCCCCTTCCCCAATCCCCCCCCAACATCCTCACCCAGCCTATCCCCCCCCCCAAGTCTGACCTCCATCATTTCATTACCAGAAGCACTTAATAAAGGCAGGCTGAGCCCCTTCCCCCCCCATCTCCACTATATAGGTGGGCTGACTCCCTGTCACCCCCCCCTTCCCCATATAGGCAGGGTAGGCCCCTGTAGCCCCCTATGATGAGCCATTATCACCCTTGCCACTGAGCCCATTCCCCCCCCCCTTATATAGGCAGGCTGTACCCCTGTAAACCCCTCCTGCCATATAAGCAGCCTGAGCCTTTGCCCCCCCCCCCCATATTGAGCCCCCCCTCCCCTGTGTAGGCAGAATGAGCTCCTGTAGCAGCCCTCCCCTGTGTAGGCAGGATGAGCCCTTGAAGCCCCCCTCCCCCATGTAGGCAGGTTTTACCCCTCGCGCCCCTCCCCCTATATAGGTAGGATGACCCCCCCCCCATGGGGTATTAATGTGAGTATTTGTATGATCTCTCCAGGTACGTCTATCACAGCTCGCAGTGGATGGTCGCCGGGAACACGGACCACTCATGTATCACCCCCCGACTCTACATCCACCCCGACTCCCCCTGCTCCGGGGAGACCTGGATGAGGCAAATCATCAGCTTCGACCGCGTCAAACTCACCAACAACGAGATGGACGACAAAGGGCATGTAGGTGTGCGCCATTCCCAGCCAGGGGGGTCATCACCCCAATATAAACCCTCTAATCCCCCAAATCATTGGAGGTCTCCATTCATCTACCAGGCTGCTGAGGTCTTCCTAAAAATGCTCATTTCCTGGCTGCCTCTGACTTCACCTGACACACCAGACAAGCAAACTCCTGGTCTGTATACCGGTCAGCGGCTGAAGCCAGAGGATCAGCATGGCGGCCACATATCCGCAGAACAAATCCCCATCCATTGGAAGTAGAGGCCCCCTTTAGGCTGCACCTCACACCTGAGCGTCGTGTTTGTGAGCGTTTTTTCAGGCGTTTGATTGGACGTTTCCAAGAGTTTTTGTAAAATGTTTTTAAAGCGTTTTTGACTTTTGGTGTTTTTTTTTTATTGGCCAATAGAAAAAAAATATCATCTGATTTATCATTTGTTGCTGTAATTTTCAGCATTTTCATTCGCTTTACTTATGAAATTATTATTTATTATCATTTATTTATTTATTTATTACTTATTTATTTATTTTGCTAGGTTAGGGGTTGGCTCCATTCACAGCTGGGCATTTTTGAGTGTTTTTCAGCTCCAAAAACGCT